>NC_041394.2:155217030-155494530 GCF_900747795.2 Erpetoichthys calabaricus | reverse complement strand
CGTCTGTAGCGCTGACGTCCGAGGTTCGATTCCCGTAAGGGAGTGAAGTGAGTGGCTGGTTACCTACCAGGTAACGCTTATGGTTGGCCAGCAAGTGAGGTAACATCAGCCACGGTGCCTTCAGTTGTGAGAAGCAGATCATAGAATGGTTGAAAATAGTTTACTGTCAAATAATGCAAAGAGTACGCAACACGTCTTTACCCCTTATTCTTGGCTCATCAGGCGTACACACTCACTGCACTCGCTTACGGTAATCGAACCTCGGACGTCAGCGCTAGAGGGGCTTCGCAGCGGTGAAGTATTGCTTTTAAATTTTAATTAAGAAGAAAAGAAAACCTTTTTAAATTAAGTCTTAAAAAGAGGTGTAAAGATATTGACAATAAGCTATGCAAACCCACCAAGAAATGCAATCGTTTAAATCAAGGCGCGAGTCGAAAAACACCATCCCATAATATTAGTTAACGATTAACACATTTCTGTATGTATTGTAAGCATACAATACAACTGATAATATGTTGCGCTTATTTATCTGGTGTACCGACATTTTTGCGCGTTTAACGTCTGAAATCTAACGTGGTTTGTGCCCTTCAGAATGAAAACAGTTTGCATTTACCTTATTAATAAAAGGCGAGCTTTTAAGCCTGAGAAATCACCCCGTAAATGCACACGTTTAATTGCACATGTGTTAATATGTATGCTTACACAGTATTAAAAGACACACAAAAATTAACGTCATTTACCTTCGTTCCCGCGTTTGACTCGTGCTGTAAATCTCTTCCTTGTTTTTAGTTCACGTGATTACGTAGGAGGCGTGATGACGCGATACGTGACTCCGCCTCCTCCATTAGAGTATATGGACAAAAAACAGGTTCCAGTTATGACCATTACGTGTAGAATTTCTTTTGTAAGTAAGCTGTAAGGAATGAGCCTGCCAAATTTCAGCCTTCCACCTACACGGGAAGTTCGAGAATTAGTGATGAGTCAGTCAGTCAGTCAGTGAGGGCTTTGCCTTTTATTAATATGTATAGATATGAGTGAGGCATGCCGACTGAAGATTGCCCACAATCCCGCAGCGAGAGAGAGAGAGAAGAACCATCAGCTCAGTTGTGATCATGTGACGCTCGGCAGATAAAGCATATACGGACTACTCGTATTGCAAGACCTCGCTCGTTTATCAAGTCAAAATTTATTAAAAATTTTAATTCGTCTTGCAAAACACTTGTAAACCAAATTACTCGGAATCCAAGGTTCCACTTGTACATGAAAAGTGAGAGCCAACTCCTGCTGAAGCTTAACCATCACTTCACTGAGTGAAGAACAAGCACATTTTAACCAAACATGCACAGACACAGACAGTCAAGGTAAAGTGAGACTTCTTGCACGTGCACAAGCTGCTTTGCTCTAATGTTATTTTCTATCAGTTGTGCTATTTGGAGGGCAAGTGAATATGCAGTATTATACTGTCAGTGTACAGTATATCTTGTCACTGTAAGTAGTTTGCACTGTTCAAACATACATGTTACCACTATAGGTATTGGCTTCAAAAGCTTTGTTGTGAAAAACTGAGATTTGGAACTTTGTGTTATTTGTGCATCTTTATTTTGTAAAGATGTTACTTATTTTTACTCATTTTTTATTTTATTATTTGGAAATAGCAGAATTTGCCCATTACTTTATATTTTTGTCTGTCTTATTACAACACTTCTAAAAAATAATTTATTATGATCAAACAGTTGCTCAGTACTTGAGTCGTCTTTTCAATTTAATTTTTTACTCTTACTTGAGTAATTTTTTGGATGACTACTTTTTACTTGTACTTGAGTAATATTATTTTCAAGTAACGGCATTCTTACTTGAGTACAATTTTTGGCTAGTCTACCCACCTCTGTATGTATGTATATGTATGTATGTATGTGTATGTATGTATATATGTGTGTATATATAATATATATACAGTTGACCCCTGCGTGGTTCAGGGTTTGCCGACTCAGTCGTTTGCGGATTTTTCCTTAGAACCTAACTATTAATTGTTACTGGAAAGCGCAAATATCCTCCACAATTTTTTTTATGCCTTTTTTCGTGGCAATACTGTGCTGTAGAGAGAACAGGAAGCAACCGCTGAGGGAAACGCAGTTTGGGATGGTGAAAGTAGCCAATCAGAGAGCGTTATTCATTTCTCCTTGCTGCTGATTGATTGCTGCCCAATGACACGACTCCAGCTGAGTGTCTTCGTGTTTTCCATTTTGTTATTGTATTCATTTTGTTATTCTTAAACGCACAAGATGTTGCCGAATCGCCCTGCACCTTCTATGGCTTCTGGCACTGAGCCTAAGCGCCAGAAGAAGTTTAAAACACTCCAGGAGAAGGTTGAACTACTGGATTTGCTCTGGGAACTAAAAAGTTATGCTGCAGTAGCGCGCCACTATGGCATTAATGAAAGCACCGCATGCTACATAAAGAACGAAGCAGCGATCTGGAGTACCGTATCTGTAAGTTTCTGTGATAGTGCCAAAAAAGTAACGACCGTAAGGAATAAAAATATCGTCAGAATGGAATCTGCCTTGGCATTGTGGATCACCGACTGCAGGAAGAAGAACATCCCCTTGGATGATAACATCATTCGTGAGAAAGCACGGAAATCGTATACCATGTTATACAACAGATAGGGGATTTTGTACTGCAATTTACACATCTTCCCTTGCCTTCTTGTTGTAGTTGCCACACAGCCGTTTAGTGTGTTTTTATATATGTATGTATGTATGTATGTATGTATGTATGTATTGTGACAGATTTGGGCGCTCTCGCTCCCTTGAACCCTCAGACCAGACGTCAGACACCAGAGTCCAAAAATGTCCAAAATGTTATTTATTATAATAATAAATGTGCACAAAGCACCACCACTCCACAAATCTCCAATAAACAATACACAATCAATAATCCTCCACTCCCAGACGCTTAGCCACCCTGCCTCCCAACTCAGCTCATCGTCTGGGATTTCCCATAGTCCTTTTGTAGTCCTTGACCTGGAAGTGTTTCGCGCTCTCTGTCCATGTGACTAGGAACACTTCCAGTCAGATCAAAACTCTTCTTTTTCATCCTGGAAGCACGTCATTCCTTCTGTCCATGTGATTGGGACGTACTTCCGGGGTGTAGGGAAAATAGTCACTGCTTCTCCCTGCAGCGCCTTCTAGCGGCCCCTGTGGTATCCAGCAGGGTTGTAAACGAAATCTCCAATGTCCATAATTCCCTGCTGGCATTCGGGGCACCTCCATGCTGCAGGGAGGGCTCTACCTGGCGGCCTGGGGGTATTGGCCGGGATGAACGGCCGGCCATATCTCACTGTATGTATGTATGTTGCTTTTTAATTTGCATTTCACATCTGGACTTAACTAAGTACATAAACACATTTTCACACCAGCTTCTTGCAATGCTGGGTTATAGGGATGGGGACAATACTTCTCCTTACAGCTCTGGGCACATGACAGTGCTGGACACGGCCCCCCCAGAGCTAGTCACTCGTATCACACATACACCTAAGCTAGTGTTTCTCAGCAACTTTTGAATTGCAGGTGACCATTGCTTTGTTGTTAGCAAATTATACTTGTCCATGAAATAATACCCCATCCTGCACCAAAGGGAGCAACAGAATTGTATGAGATTTTTATTCTTAAGCCAGTTTCTAAGTTTGCCTCAACCTACCCCATCACTACAAGGCTGCTGTTCGATTTTATTTCTTGTTTGTTATCCTGCTCGTTTCTGCCTCTAGGTCAGTGCTTGAAGTTGAACCAAATTACTGGCAGCTCTGGTTTTATGGTTCAATAGAATTTTTAATCCAAGAGAAGTCTGGTGAGAGAGACGAAGTAAGTGCTATTAGAAATGGCATCAAAAAGTATCAAATGGTGCGGTCGTTCTATTGGGTGGGGTGGGGGGATTAAATGTGTATTAGTCAGTCGCTGAAATTGCTTTATTATTCTTATGTGTTTACAACTCAGCGAGACAAGTGGTGTTATACAGTGACATTTGATCAAAAGATGGGGGTCCTTATTTGAGGTTCTGGCAGTGATAAGTATAGCCTAACGGTACTCACTGGAACTGCAAGAAATATTGCAGGAACTTCTCAGAAAACTATCATTGGAATGCTGTGAACCTCAGCTATGCAGTGGTGATGAGCTTTTGTCTGTATGTGGGATCTTTGATAAAAGCAGGTTCACTTAGCTGTGATGCGCCGCTCAACTCCACATATATGTGTGCAAATCTCATATTTTTACCAACGAAAGAGAGCAGACAACATGGAACCTTATGATTTATTTGAAAGACGACCCCCTAGGGCAGGAGTCGCCAACTCCGGTCCTGGAGGACCACTGTGGCTGCAGGTTTTCATTCTAACCTTTTTTTTTTTTTTTTTTTATTTTAATGAGTGCCCTGTTTGTGCTGCTAATTAATCTCTTGTGAATTCATTTTAATTGAATTGCTTTTTTTAGATTTGTTACCCTGAAATTCTTCATCGTTCCTCTGAATTGCTTCATTTCTTTCCTTAAATGGCATCTGAACAGAAATGAAATGTGAAGTGAGAGAGCCAACAGAAGACCAACTAAGTCAGGGCCTCAAACTCTAGCCAATTTCACTCCAACCAGCTGCCAATTCTTGTCGTTAATTAAACAAGTTCTTTAATTATGTGGATTGTTGCTGCTCTTGTGGTGCATTAGCAGACATTTCTGATACTTTCGATTTTCTCTTTCTAAGAGCTCTGTTAAAATGTTTTGGGGACATGAGCAGACCCACATTCCTGAGACCTTCATAATTCTTTATTTTCAGATATTGTATGATGGACACCAGTTGTTTTGGCACATTTTGTATTTCATTATTGTTTGGCTTCTAATTAAGGAAAAAATAAATAATTAAGGGGCCTGAGTCTTCAAGAGCAAGTCAATTAAAATTAGTTCAAAAGAAGTTAATTAGCAGCAAAAGCAGGTCACTCGTTAAGAAAAGGGTTAGAATGAAAACCTGAAGCCACGGTGGTCCTCCAGGACCTGAGTTTGTGACCTCTGCCCTAGGGTACATTAAAATACTATGTTGCTTTTGATTGACTTGTGAGTTTAACATACACAAACAACTTTGAAACATGGCAGTGTCCCGTTGAAGGAACACCTCGTGCAAAAATGGTTGTAAGCTTAGGATGTAACAAATCATCTGAGAGATAATTCAAGATGTTCAACCCATATTTGTGATGAAAGGGACAGGCTGTATGCTGGTGGCCTCAGAGCAAGGTCTTCTTCTCTGCACCCTAACCAAAATAGCAAGATGATCCCAGTTCAGTTTCTGTAGCCTGTTATGAGCTGGTATTTGTTTCAAAGAGAAATGTTATTTTAAGATCTTACTTAAAATCAACCAACACGAAAGAAATTCCTGGATTGGTATACTTTCGCACTCTGTCAAATACCTGTAATAATTGCAAAGCATTGGAGATTGGAGGATATTTGGATGAACTCTACTTTCCAAAAGTTTGACATAGACACAACGTTGTGTGCTTTCTTGGAAATAAAGACTGAAATAGAAACTAATGTTAGTGCTGTTAACACAATGATAAAGGATATTTTACTGTCGACTGAATGTTTCATTTATAATGACAGTGTCTGATCGTCTGTCTTTCTTTTTGTTAGTTTGTCATTTTCTCCCTCTGTACTTAAAGTATTGAGCAGAAAATTCCAACTGCAACACTGCAAAACAAGCATATCATCCTATAGTCATTTCAGTTTGTCAGGTTACAGAACAATTAGTTTTTTTTTCTTCTCAAAACTACAGTGCATCTGGAAAGTATTCACAGCGCATCACTTTTTCCACATTGTTATGTTACAGCCTTATTCCAAAATGGATTAAATTCATTTTTTTCCTCAGAATTCTACACACAACGCCCCATAATGACAATGTTAAAAAAGTTTACTTGAGGTTTTTGTAAATTTATTAAAAATAAAAAAAAACTGAGAAATCACCTGTACATAAGTATTCACAGCCTTTGCTCAATACTTTGCCGATGCACCTTTGGCAGCAATTACAGCCTCAAGTCGTTTTGAATATGATGCCACAAGCTTGGCAAACCTATCCTTGGCCAGTTTCGCCCATTCCTCTTTGCAGCACCTCTCAAACTCCATCAGGTTGGATGGGAAGCGTCGGTGTACAGCCATTTTAAGATCTCTCCAGAGATGTTCAATCGGATTCAAGTCTGGGCTCTGGCTGGGCCATTCAAGGACATTCACAGAGTTGTCCTGAAGCCACTCCTTTGATATCTTGGCTGTGTGCTTAGGGTCGTTGTCCTGCTGAAAGATGAACCGTCGCCCCAGTCTGAGGTCAAGAGCGCTCTGGAGCAGGTTTTCATCCAGGATGTCTCTGTACATTGCTGCAGTCATCTTTCCCTTTATCCTGACTAGTCTCCCAGTCCCTGCCGCTGAAATATGGAACCAACTTAGAAAGCATTTTAAGATGGAAAATCTTTTATCTGTGGCACCTCTGCAAGAGAACCACCTCTTTCAGCCCTTGCCAACACATACAGTTTTTAATACCTGGAAAAGTTTTGGGATTAAAATGCTCAGAGATCTTTATATAGACAACATATTTGCATCTTTTGAACAATTACATTCAAAATTCAACCTCCCAGCTACACATTTCTTTCACTATCTTCAAATTAGAAATTTTGTTAAACAGAAATTGCCTGATTTTCCCCACCTCGTACCCTCCACAATGCTGGAAAAAATACTGCTCAATTTCGAGGAATTAAACACCATTTCCGCATTATATAAAATCCTGTTAGAGTCCCTACCTTTCAAAGATCCAAGAGGACATTGGGAAGAAGATATCTTAATCAATGTATCAGAAAAGGAGTGGAAGGTAGCAAAGCAGAGAATTCACTCGAGCTCCATATGCGCAAAGCATAGAATTTTTCAAGTAAAAATTATATATCGAGCTCATCTGTTTTGCTTAAAATTGTCCAAAATGTTTCCAGGGCAAGATCCAACCTGCGAACGCTGCAACCAAGCTCCTGCCTCACTGGGTCACATGTTCTGGGCTTGCGCCAAACTAACATCATTTTGGACCAAAATTTTTAAGTGCCTTTCAGACAGCCTTGGGGTCACAATTCCTCCAGCCCATTAACAGCTGTGTTCAGTGTTCTTCCAGACGGACTTGAAGTGGAGAAGGACAAGCAAACGGTGATTGCATTCACTACACTTTTGGCACGCAGACTTATTCTGTTAAATTGGAAGAATCCTAACTCTCCTCTGATAAGTCAGTGGGAAACCGATGTTTTATATTATTTGAAATTGGAAAAAATAAAATTCTCAGTTAGAGGATCTGTACAAAATTTTTTCAAAACCTGGCAGAACCGAATCAATATTATTTTAGAATAAGAGAAATAACTATTACCGCATTTAATTCCCTTCTCCATTTCTTATTTACCTATATATTTATTTCTCCCTTTCTTTTGTTTATTGTTGCCTTATTAAAAAGCCGTAAGCAATTCTCCTTTGGCTAAGCTCTCCTTCTCAGGGGTGGGGTTTGATTTGTCTTCAATTTTGTTTGGTTATAAATTGATCTATTTGTATGGAATGATTACAATAAAAATTAATAAATAAAAAAAAATATTGATCACAACCATTTATTATGTGGTGGATGTGCAGCAGTCCAACTTTAACAGAAGCTAAATCTTATGAAGAGTATATGCCTGAGGTACTCTGATGTACTGTATATTTTATTTATTTTGTCACCCCCCCATTCCCCCCTGTTTTTCTGACAGCTGACAATGATATGTTTTGAACCTTTAGCAAGTGGCATCACCACTGAAAAATGTAACCATCCCCCTGGAGCTCTTTAGGATATTTCATTTATACAGTTTTAATCACTGGTGCCTTGTCCAATGATTGTTCCTGTCTTGTGCCCAATGCTTGGTGGGATATGCTCCACCTGGAAAAGCTGTTTAAGAAGATGGATGGATGGTTTTAAGCGGTTTATTCTCCAGAATATTTAGAAATCACTGTGGGTATTTTAACAATGTAACAATTCTGCACTGTTTTGGACTAGTAACACCATGATTACAAAAGTGGTGTACGTTAGTTCAACGTTAGTAGTTGTTTATCTAGTGATAACTACATATTAAATACTTTACAAAGAATGTTTTTATTTGATTAACATGGTTCTTCTGCCTTATTCTAAGAACACTCCCATCATGGACAAAAATGCCATTATAGTATCTACAGAAACCTATACAATTGGCACTAAAGAGCTGCAGATGAGTGTTGTAAAAAGAATATTGTTGAAACTGATAACCAGAGGAAGAGAATTGAAACTTGTCGAAATAACACCACCTGTAAATGCTTTTGTGGTGATGCATGTGAGTCATCCATGGCAGTGTGCAGATTTTAAATGAAAACAGTGCAATCAGACTCTTTCTGTGTGGGTGCATGCATGGTAACATATCCATGCATCCCTGGGTGTTGACTGGGGAAATTGGCTGGCCACGCATTCCTGTGCAGGCCTGGTCAGTTCAGTTGTTTTCCTCATTGACACCCCGTGGGGCGTAATCAGGGTATCAGTACCCACAATAGACTAAAAGGGAGCCTTAGCAGGTTAGAAGGAGATGGAGAAACAAAGAAACAACAAGAAAGTAAGAGAGGAGGTTAAAAGGAAAGGAAGAATAAAGAAGAAAAGTCAGAATCAAAGCAGAGCTAACACGACTGATTGGAGGCAAGTGGTCGGGAATGATCCCCTGGTTAGTGAGTGGATTGTGCTTGGCAGGAATGATCTACTGTCCCAAGAGATTCCTGCGGATGCCAACAGATGGCAGTGAGAGAACGGGGCAGGGCTTGTGGTGTCCCCGTTGGACGCTGAGGGAGTTTCAATGGTGACAAGAGCTGGACACAAAAAGGGTGACTGCACTTGTCTGAGTGGGTTGTTGCTTGCTGAGCACACTGTAAGGGTGAGCAGCATGGACATGGAAATAGAAGGAGGCAAGCTCTTGGTTTGTTTTAAAGGGACAGATTCTGACTTTGAACGTTTATTTTTAACAGTACTTGGATTATTTATTGAATTTTAACCTTCAGAGTACACTGTTTTTATCATGGGTTATTTATTTGTTTATTGAAGATTTGCACTGCACTTTTTGTACTCCATTTGAATTGTTTAAAATAAAAAGTACTTTGCATCTTTTCACCTGCCTTTGCTGTGTTGTACCCTCAGTACCCAGTTCATCTCAGTCTATGACTATTGATGATCCAAGTTTAAGGAGTAGTATGCCAGCTTTGTGCAACCTGGTAATCAGTTTTATTTGTAAAAATTGTATATGGTGGTGTACTTCATCTTGCATGTCTATTAGTGTTATTTTTTTTTTTTTTGTTCTTCATTTCGCCTTATACAATTTCTTGTATTAGGAATTTGGTAGTTTTCGCATACCCCTTGGGGTCAGAGCGTAGGGTCAGACATTGTACAGCGTCCCTGGAACAATTACAGGTTAAGGGCCTTGCTCAAGGGCCCAGCAGAGCAGTGGCCTTTTTTTGGCAGTGACGGGGATTCGAACCGGCAACCTTCGGGATACCAGCGCAGGTCCTTAGCCTCAGAGCCACCACTCTACTTTTTGTGTTGAAATGCCTGTTGCTGTTGTGCATAATGTGGCAAGGCTATTTCCTTATCCAGTCTGCACAGAACTTAATTTTATGGTACAGATGAGTAATCTTGGCTACATTTTGTTAGTGATTGACAAGTGGCAGTTATTTCTTACAGCATACTTCATGACAGGAACTATTTGAAAATTAATTTTGATATGTATTGTGCTGTCAATGAAGTGATTGTCTGCAACCCATGGCTGAACAAAATTTATGCTGTGACAGTTTATTTGACTTCATGAAGCATAAATCCAAGCATGGCGAGTGTGTGTTTTCCCCAAAACCAGTCGAATTTTAAAGTTTGAGATTTTTGAATAATATAGTGCTTAAAGTACCGTAACATAATCACATTTTAGAAGAAATGTATAGTATTCTCTTCATAATGGTGAAGATTATCTATGAAGGAATATATCAGTCCTCATTAAAGGTTATAAGCTGAGGTGTAGGATGCAAATATCAATTTGTAGTTAAAGGGATTAAGATAAGAGGGAAATATTAGAATCTAAGTAAGATGAACACAGAATTTATGTGTAGCTTCTTTACTTGGGCTTAAGTTACACTTACTAGTGAGCTTTGACTGGTTAGGACAATGCAGGGTATAGCCCTTATTTTTCATACAGTGTTGGTCGAAAGAGATTTACTGTATGAGCACTGCAATAGAATGAAACAATTGCTTCTTAAAAACACATCTATTTCTAACGCATTTTGGGCCCGCTTAGTATTTCTTCCCCCTAATCCCAAAGCTGTGAGCTTTGAATCATACTTTTATTTAGCCTTGGCACTAACATTCTTATGCTATACCTTACTTAATAAACATCTGTTTATTAACTTTGTAGTATACAGTGTCATTTGTAGTTTCATTGTTAAATGTATTTTGGTTTTTTTTTGTAATGACACTGGTACAGTATTTGTTACACTGAATTATAGTCTCTAGTATAACAGCACAGCAGTGGGCAACAAAATATATTATTAACTAATGTTTGCACGTAAGTGGATAGGAAACAAAGTACTCCTCATGGTTGCTCAAAGTTCTGTACCTCTCCCTTCCCTTTCTAAAACATAAGTTTATATGCACAGACAATGTGAAATTACATTAGCTAACATTTATAAAAGAAAAGACTTAAACAATTTTCTTTAATGAGAAATCAATCATTGGTGACAGGAGAAGCTATCTACACTAAAAATACAGAGATCACTGGAAGTAGTGTGCTTATATGAGAGGACCTCAAAAGTCCAAATTCCAAATATTGATTGAATACACTGAGCATTTTCATGTCCGTTTTGAATATCCAATCTGTACTTCACTTTTGAATACATCTGAAATTTGAATAGGACAGCCCTAGTAGCCACAATTTTCAGAGCTGATTTTAGTTTGCTCAGTGCCTATGTAAAGTTAGCACTTTCTTCACTCTTTTTCCCCTGGTTGTTCAAGTTTTCTAGTTCCTCCTCCTTGTTGATTTCATGAGTACATTTACTGTAGGTTAACTGGCATTATTAAATGGGTCAAGTATATGTAACACATACCCCCATCTGGTGGTGTGTGCCAATCTAGTCTTTCCTTGTATTGGAAAAAGTGGATTCAGAAATGTATGGATTATTTGATATTTTTAAACTACCTTACACAGAGTGTCCCACTGTTTGCATTAAGTAAATGCTGGTAATGGAAAACGTTTAGTCTTTTTGGTGACATGTATCTTGAACATTTATATTGAGAACAAGGTTCAACATGTCTTTGTTTATTTCATAAAAAATCAAAATCAAGGAAAATAATAATTTTAATTAGATAATTCTGCCTAACAGTGTCACATTACTAGAGCAATAGAATTCTGTGTTGTTTTTATACAAATACCACAGCAGCTGTTATACCATTTTGGTGAGCCTTAGCATACAATTATTATTGAATTCAATTCTTCATTTTCAGCAAAATAAATTTACATTTATAGGTATAAAATATTAATTGTAACTTGTGGTAGGCAAAAGGGCTTGTTTATAAGTTGCAACCAGCAAGTGACAACTGAGGTATGTGCTTGTTAATATGTTGATCAAAAGATCATTGCAAGTTAGCTGAGGCACATGCACAGTATTGGCAAAAATAAGGATGAAAATAAAGCCTTAAAAGCCATTTGCTTTTCAATCATTTTATTTATGAAGATATAGGAAATAATGAATTGTTACTTTCCTTAAAGGAGTACTCTACCTAAAAATGCTAGTTCTTATCTGTTACTAACCCATCTTTGTTTGTAGTGAATAGCCGAGAGTGGAGATACAAAGTACATGATGCAGCAGGCTTGAATGGGTACCCAGATTCAACATTAGCAATTGATGTCAAAATATCTAAAAAAAAAAAAATCTCAAATTAATAATAATAATGATAATACATTTTATTTTAGATTATGCCATTCTAATGCTTAAGGCATTTCAGAGTCTCATAAAGAAACACCAGGTATATGTAAAACTGGATGCAGATGTTTCCTGAATAGAACACTAAAATAGATAGATACAGGATATACAATGGCATTAAATAGAATAAAAGGCAATAAACCAGAATAAAATTCTAAATTCAATACTTAAAGAAAAGCCTACTAAATAACATCAGTTGTGATATAACACACATACGCAAATTATACTGAGCATCTGAAGAGAGGAAGACTGAAAGAGGAAGCAGAATGTCAGGTTAAGTTACCGTAGATACTCGCGTATTAGTCGATCTCGCAGATAAGTCGAGTGTATTTTTAAGCCGAAAATTACTAAATTTGTTATGACCCGCGTATAAGTCGAGGGTAAAACTTGGCAGCTTGCGACCTTTAACACTATGTACCAGCCGACAGGCATGCGCGATCGTATCCGCTATATGCTGGCTTGCTCCCGCGACCTTTAACACTATGTACTGGCCAACAGGCACGTGCGATTGCAGCCGCTAGATATTGGCTTGCATCCGGCGACCTTTAACACTATGTACCGGCAGTCCAGCCAGCGCGATTGCAGCCGCTATATGCCGGCTTGCTCCAGCGACCTTTAACACTGTGTACTGGCCGACAGGCACTTGCAGCCGCTAGATGCCGGCTTGCTCCGGCGACTTTTAACACTATGTATCGGCAGTCCAGCCAGCGCGATTGCAGCCGCTATATGCCGGCTTGCTCCCGCGACCTTTAACACTATGTACTAGCCGACAGGCACATGCGATCGTATCCGCTATATGTCGGCTTGCTCCGGCGACCTTTAACACTATGTACTGGCCGACAGGCATGCACGATGGCAGCCGCTAGATGGCACGTGGCAGCTAATGTGGTATGTTTGTTATCCAAAACCTGCAATAGCTAATGCTCAAATTCAAGTATTTCACAGTTTAAAGAATTATTTAATGAAATTAGAAAAAAACTAGCTAATTAGCAATAGTATTGCTGGCTTATAATTATTTCAAAGACCATGGGAAATGGCAGATGACCGGTGACTTAACACCATGAAGCGTTGAGTGTACAATGTCATTACCCAAATTCTGTGGACAATTGTGTTGCCCCATGGATAAGTCGACCCTGTTCTTTTGAATGAATTTTAAGGCATAAATTTTTCGACTTATACGCTTGTATCCACGGTAAATGCCTTCCTGAACAGACGAGTTTGAAAATGTTTTTTAAAATAACTAGGGGGCGACCCTGCTAGCTTCGCTCGCCAACCCCCATGTTTGGTTTTCCGGACACACTTTTAAGATTTTTTTTTTCTTTGAATTGTTGCTATTTCATTAGTTTCACTTTTATTTCAGAACTTCTGTAAAAACAATATTTGGAATCTTTCGAGTCCAAATATGCTGAATCTTTTAAATGAGGTCAGTGAGACATGTGTTTAATGACTTTGTCAGGTTAGAGATAATGAAAACTGGAATTCAAAAGACCCCAAAAAAACGTAGGCGCAAAACACATACAGAGCAAGATACAGAATATGAAAGCAGCAAAACAACAAAAGTGTCAAAAAAGAAAAAAAAAAACTAAACTTTGCATTAGCGCAAAGAAAGAGAAATTATTACTCAGAAATAACTAAAAGGCGAATAGAGATCGAATATATGGACATAGGTGATATGTCAGAAGTATGTAAATATTGTAAGGCTTTGAAGTTTAAATCAGAGAATTTCAAAAACGTGTTTTACCTCACATGCATTTATTGGTTACTTTGCAAAAAAAATTATTAACTGATGATGATATAGATCGCTTTGTCTGTGCTGAAATTCTAAACAGAGAAACCTATCCTGAATTATCTCTAACCTGCTCTGCTGGTGTTTGTCCGTTTTGTTTTGTAACCTCTTTATGACTTTTCACTTTGTTTTCTACTCTGTCTTTTATTTCTGACCTCACTTTGTCCTGCTTTTTTTCTCAATGACACCTGGTCCGTGGTGATTATTTTCCTTTTTTCGAGTATTAATTTCTGTTTGTTTGCGCTACTGCGATCTTTACTTTCTTTTTTTTATACTTTCTAATTTTCCTACTTTCATATTCTTTAACTTTCTCCATATTTGAATCGCTCCTACTTTTTTTTTTTTTTTTTTTTTTTGAGCCTTTCGAATGCTCTGCTTTCATAATCTGCTCCGCATGTGTATAGTGGCAATGTTTGTGAATGTGTTTATGAAATTCTACCATGTCTGTTACTCTGTCTTTTAATTCTGAGCCCGATTGGATGTGCTTTGTTTCATTTCCACTTGTTACGGGCTGATAATTACTTGCCTTATTTTATGAATTTGCACCTAGATTATTTTTTCTTTTTCCTTTCCAACACTTTTGAGTCTCTTTTCTCCACGCTGATTTCTTCTTCGCTTATTCGTCGACGTTTCATTTATAACATATGTCCTTATATGCTTTACAGTAATCCCTCCTCCATCGCGGGGTTTGCGTTCCAGAGCCACCCGCGAAATAAGAAAATCCGCGAAGTAGAAACCATATGTTTATATGGTTATTTTTATATTGTCATGCTTGGGTCACAGATTTGCGCAGAAACACAGGAGGTTGTAGAGAGACAGGAACGTTATTCAAACACTGCAAAAAACATTTGTCTCTTTTTCAAAAGTTTAAACTGTGCTCCATGACAAGACAGAGATGACAGTTCTGTCTCACAATTAAAAGAATGCAAACATATCTTCCTCTTCAAAGGAGTGCGTGTCAGGAGCACAGAATGTCACATAGATAGAGAAAACAATCTCTAGCAAACAAATCAATAGGGCTGTTTGGCTTTTAAGTATGCGAAGCACCGCGGCACAAAGCTGTTGAAGGCGGCAGCTCACACCCCCTCTGTCAGAGAGAGAGAGAGAGAGAGAGAGAGAGAGAGAGAGAGAGAGAGAGAGAGAGAGAGAGAGAGAGAGAGAGAGAGAGAGAGAGAGAGAGAGAGAGAGAGAGAGAGAGAGAGAGAGAGAGAGAGAGAGAGAGAGAGAGAGAGAGAGAGAGAGAGAGAGAGAGAGAGAGAGAGAGAGAGAGAGAGTTTGTTTTTCAGTCAGAAATCAATACGTGCCCTTCGAGCTTTTAAGTATGCGAAGAACTGTGCAGCATGTCGTTTCAGGAAGCAGCTGCACAAAAGATAGCAACGTGAAGATAATCTTTCAGCATTTTTAGACGAGCGTCCATATCATCTAGGTGTGCGAACAGCCCCCCTGCTCAATCCCCATACGTCAGGATCACAGATAGTCAGTGCAAGAGAGAGAGAAAAGTAAGCAATCTAGCTTCTCAGCCATCTGCCAATAGTGTCCCTTGTATGAAATCAACTGGGCAAACCAACTGAGGAAGCATGTACCAGAAATTAAAAGACCCATTGTCCGCAGAAAACCGCAAACCAGCAAAAAATCCGTGATATATATTTAAATATGCTTACATATAAAATCCGCGATGGAGTGAAGCCGCGAAAGGCGAAGCGCGATATAGCGAGGGATCACTGTATATGCGCTTAGACCCTGCATCTGTGTGAGCTTAAATCCTTCACAAGACTGAATGTTCTGCTGCCCCGTTATACCACTATATAATCCACTAGTGATGTCCTATTTGATAGATTGTAAGTAGGGCGTGTCTTGCAAGAATCTCATATTCTACGTCATTGCGAGACGGTCCTGGGTCAATCTCTTGGCACATTGTCTCATGTTTACGGTCCCTGCGAGACGCACCGTGGCAAGTTTCTTTGGTCTCGTGGGTCTTTTAAATGTCTTCCGAGAAGATCACGTATCGTAGCCATGCTTTTGCTTTCCAGGATAGGATTTCTTTTTATAATAGAGAGATGAATGAAATCAACTGATCTAATTAATATAGTGAGGTCATTCCAAAGTCTGGGTGCTATACAGCTAAAGGCCGTTTTACCCATCGAGTGCAGGTTAGTGGGACACAACAAGATTTCCAGAATCCAATGACCTTAGTGTGCCAAACAGGAGCATAGTGATGGCAAAGTCACTAATGTAGTCTGGTATGAAGCCATTTAAAGCTTTGTTGGTTATTAATATAATTTTATATTCAGTCCTGTAAGACACAGGGAGCCAGTGGAGGCGAAGCAGGACAGGTGCAAAGAAATGTTCATAAGACTCATCCCATGAACCACAGAATGATTGACTTGTCTCCAAGGCTGCGATCCCAGTCAAGGCAAAATCCATAAAGTCTATAAACAAATCCAAATCACTACAGTTTGAGTCAGTTGCATCCATGAACTATATATTCAATAAAAAAGCGAAAGAAGTATAAGAAGTGCAACTTTAACACAAACCTGCATAAGCCAGTGTCCCCTCCATGTACGTAACAACTGTTAACTTATGTCGCATAATGCAGATGGTTAGGTATCCAATCATATGCTCATAACTTCCTAAATGTTTATTTTTACTAAAATATTGTTAAACTATTTCCAGGAAATTTGTCTTATGTATACTATTGATGCGTGAACAAATGAGATTGAGCTTTGCATTTGAAGACCACCCCCTCCCACTGCATTCATTAGTCAGGACATAACAGTCTTAATATATAAAATTCAACAGTTTTTATAGTATTAACTAACTGATGTTTCTGCTCAGACTATATAATCCACTAGTGATGCCACTGATGGAGACCCATGTCTGATCACCATGCTACAAATGGCATGTTGTACTCGTGACAGATTCAAGCAATTCTACTTCTTTAGTCCTGAGCAAAGAGGAATGTGCAGTGACTTAACCCAGGTGTTCAGAATTCTTAATAGTACTGAAAAAGTTGATTAACCAGGATTCCTTTATTTAATTACTGATTTGTACACTACAGAACACTGATGGAAAGTAAGAAGTGCTTTAACAATTGCATCCAAGAAGCGCTTCTTCACACAAAAAGGAGGAATTATGATCACACTGTACAGTTATGTAGTGGAGCACAAACCTTGACAACTTTTTAACAGCATAATGGATGTGATATTGGGACAAGTTACCAATTTCCTAAACAAAGGAACTTAATGAACTGAATGTTTTTCTTCAAACTTGTTTTTCTTCAAACACCTCATACTTCTTAGGCTCTCTTAGGCGTCCTCTTCTTGAACCGGGGACACCGATGGTCATAGACCGAGGATGGACTGGGAAATGAGGACAGAAAACAACAAGAAATGTCGCAAAAGTGTCAATGCTTTCATTATTCAAACGGCTTTTAAGCAATAAAGTGCAGTGCTTCTTCTCTAAATAAGTAATCCATAATAAACAAATGTTGGTCGTAAAAGATCAGTTGATCAATAAATACTTTTCCAAGGCTAAAAAAAAAGTATCTGGTCTGTAAAACCACAGAGGTTGGAGATCTTTTCTTTGGACACTTGCCTCAATTGGTGAGCCAGTGCCCCCTTATTTATCCTCATTGGCTCTCTAGTGATCTAAAGCTCACCTGCCTCTGGCCACTTCGCCTCAACCTCACCTTACCTTGCCTCCTTTGGCACTCTAGTATTCTATAGTTCAGTAAGCTCCTAGCCAGAAGCACTTTACTTCATTGGTGTCTAGCACTGTCTTTCTCAGTCTTTGCACTTTCCACTTAATGGTGAACTGCTCTGCTCCAGCAATCACTCAGCAAAATAGTCCTTTACTGAACCAAAACCTCAAGCTCTTCCAAACCATCACCTCCTATTCTGTCTTTTTTTTCTTTCCCCTTTTTCCTCTCTCTGGTCCCTTTTACACTCATGTGGATGAAGCGTCATAATCGTAATCTGTGGAGTGCTGATATGAAACAGCTGAGCTGATCCTTTGACTTCTATCAGGTAGCCGGCTTGCCTACACACCAAACACCCTATAGCCACACCTGTGGAACCATAGACACAACTTTTTAAGTTTTTTAAAATTAAAAATCTGCACACTGACATGGTTCCTCAACACACATCATCACAATGTACTTTATGATGTAGATAATTATTTTTGTTCTTTCGGCTGCTCCCGTTAGGGATTTCCACAGCGGATCATCCTTTTCCATATCCATTCACTGTTGAATGGTGGTGGAAGAAAATAACAATGAAATATTATTGCAAATCTACTGGTATTATAATTATTAATAATATTAATAAAAGTGGATAGTGGATTTTGCCAAAAGGATGGACATGGCTGTGGTGAATACGTATTTTAAGAAGAGGAAGGAGCATAGGGTTACATACAAGAATGGAGGAAGATGCACACAGGTAGATTACATCCTATGCAGGAGAGTTAATCTGAAGGAGATTGAAGACTGCAAAGTGGTGGCAGGGGAAAGTGTAGTTAAGCAGCATATGATAATGGTCTGTAGGATGACGTTGGAGATCAAGAAGAGGAAGAGAGTGAGGGGCAGAGCCAATAATCAAATGGTGGAAGTTGAAAAAGTAAGACTGCAAGGTTGAGTTTAAGGAGGGGGTTAGACAGGCACTGTGTGACAGTAAAGAGTTACCAGACAGCTGGGAAACTACAGCAGATGTAGTAAGAGTGACAGCAAGAAGGGTGCTTGGCGTGACATCTGGAAAGAGGAAGGAGGAAAAGGAAACCTGGTGGAGGAATGAGGAAATACAGGAGAGTATACAGAGGAAGAGGATGGCAAAGAAGAAGTGGGATAGTCAGAGAGATGCAGAAAGTAGACAAGAGTACAAGGAGATAAGGCGCAAGGTGAAGAGAGAGGTGGCGAAGGCTAAAGAAAAGGCGCGTATGATGAGTTGTATGAGAGGTTGGACAGTAAGAAGGGAGAAAAGGACCTGTACCAATTAGCTAGACAGAGGGACCGAGCTGGGAAAGATGTGCAGCAGGTTAATGTGATAAAGGATAAAGATGGAAACGTACTCAAAAACGAGGAGAGTGTTTTGAGCAGATGGAAGGAGTACTTTGAGAGGCTGATGAATGAAGAGAACAAGAGAGAGAAGAGATTGGATGATGTTAGGAAGTGCAATGGATTAGCAAGGACATCTATGAAGAGGATGAAAAATGGAAAGGCCGTTGGTCCAGATGACATACCTATGGAAGCATGGAGGTGTTTAGGAGAGATGGCAGTGGAGTTTTTAACCAGATTGTTAAATGGAATCTTGGAAAGTGAGAGGATGCCTGAGGAGTGGGGAAGAAGTGTACTGGTGCCGATATGTAAGTATAAGTGGGATAAGTTTAGAGAAGGCCAGAAGGAGTTGCATTGCATCTTTGTGGACCTGGAGAAAGTATATGACAGGGTGCCTTGAGAGGAGCTGTGGTATTGTATGAGGAAGTCGGGAGTGGCAGAGCAGTACTAAGAGTTGTACAGGATATGTATGAGGGAAGTGTGACAGTGGTGAGGACTGTGGTAGGAGTGACGGATGCATTCAAGTTGGGGGTGGGATTACTTTAGGGATCAGCTCTGAACCCTTTCTTATTTGCATTGGTGATGGACAGGTTGACAGACGAGATTAGACAGGAGTCACTGTGGACTATATTTGCTCACTGTGGACTATATTTGCTGATGACATTGTGATCTGTAGCAATAGTAGGGAGCAGGTTGAGGAGACCCTGGACATTTGGAGATATGCTGTAGAGAGGAGAGGAATGAAGGTCAGTAGGAACAAGACAGAATACATGTGTGTAAATGAGAGGGAGGTCAGTGGAATGGTGAGGATGCAGGGAGTAGAGTTGGCGAAGGTGGATGAGTTTAAATACTTGGGATCAACAGTACAGATTAATGGGGAATGTGGAAGAGAGGTGAAAAAGAGAGTGCAGGCAGGGTGGAATGGGTGGAGAAGAGTGTCGAGTAATTTGTGACAGATGGGTATCAGCAAGTGTGGAAGGGAAGGTCTACAGGACGGTAGTGAGACCAGCTATGTTATATGGGTTGAAGACAACAACAACATTTATTTATATAGCACATTTTCATACAAAAAAGTAGCTCAAAGTGCTTTACATAATGAAGAAAAGAAAAATAAAAGACAAAGTAAGAAAGCCGCCACCACAAAGAAACCGAAAAAAGAAACAGAAGAGAGAGTAGGGGTTAGTATGGATTTTAGAGCCACCATGAATAGTTATTATAATGAAATGGATATACAGAGTATCAGGATTAAATTAAAGTGAAGTTATAAGAAAGCCATGTTAAAATAATGTGTTTTCAGCAGTTTTTTTAAAGTGCTCCACTGTATTAGCCTGGCGAATTCCTATTGGCAGGCTATTCCAGATCTTAGGTGCATAACAGCAGAAGGCCGCCTCACCACTTCTTTTAAGTTTTGCTCTTGGAATTCTAAGGAGGCACTCATTTGAGGATTTAAGGTTACGATTTGGAATATAAGCCGTCAGACATTCCGATATATAAGATGGGGCAAGATTATTTAAGGCTTTATAAACCATAGGCAGAATTTTAAAGTCAATCCTGAATGACACAGGTAACCAGTGTAGTGACATCAAAACTGGAGAAATGTGCTTGGATTTTCTTTTCCTAGTTATGATTCTAGCAGCTGCATTCTGCACTAGTTGCAAACGATTTATAGTATGTCTTTTCTGGGTAGTCCTGAGAGGAGTGCGTTACAGTAATCTAGTCGACTGAAAACAAACGCGTGAACTAATTTCTCAGCATCTTTCAATGATATAAGAGGTCTAGCTTTTGCTATGTTTCTTAAGGGAAAAAATGTAACAGTTACCCCTAAACGTTTTACCTCCGTCTTGACTTTTAATCCTAATGCATCCAGTTTGTTTCTAATAGCCTCATTGTATCCATTATTGCCAATCACTAAAATTTCAGTTTTCTCTTTATTTAGCTTTAGAAAATTACTATTCATCCATTCAGAAATACAAGTAAGACATTGCGTTAGTGAATCAAGAGAATCGGGGGTGATCAGGAGCTATTAATAAATACAGCTGTGTGTCATCAGCATAACTATGGTAGCTCACGTGGTGCCCTGAGATAATCTGACCTAACAGAAGCATGTAGATTGAGAAGAGCAGCGGACCCAGGATAGAGCCTTGTGGAACACCATATAGGATATCATGTGTCTTTGAGTTGTAATTACCACAACTAACAAAGAATTTTCTCCCTGCCAGGTAGGATTCAAACCAATTTAAGACACTGCCAGAGAGGCCCACCCATTGACTAAGGCGATTTCTAAGAATATTATGATCAATGATGTCAAATGCAGCACTCAGATCTAGCAGGATGAGAACAGATAAATGGCCTCTGTCTGCATTTACCCGCAAGTCATTTACTACTTTAACGAGTGCAGTTTCTGTGCTGTGATTTGTTCTAAAACCTGACTGAAATTTATCAAGAATAGCATGTTTATTGAGGTGATCATTTAACTGCATAATGACTGCCTTCTCTAGAATTTTACTTAAGAAAGGCAGGTTAGAGATGGGTCTAAAATTTTCAAGAGCAGAGGGGTCAAGATTATTTTTCTTAAGTAGGGGTTTAACTACAGCAGTCTTAAGACAGTCTGGGAAGACCCCCATATCTAATAACGAATTTACTATGTCAAGAACGTTATCAATTAGCACACCCGATACTTCTTTGAAAAACCTTGTTGGTATTGGGTCAAGGACGCAGGTGGAGGGTTTCAGTTGAGAAATTATTTTATGTAAATCAGGTAAATCTATCCTGGTGAAAGAATTTAATTTGTTTGTAATGGAGTACTGGGGTTTAGGAGGATCCTCAGTGTTGGGGAGATATACTATGTTATTTGTAATATCATTAATTTTTTGATTGAAATATACAGCAATAACCTTACAGGTTTTACTGGAAGTACTTTGGAGGCATTCCTTTGAGTTACCTGGGTTTAGCAGACGATCAATCATCGAGAATAAGAATCTGGGATTACTAGCATTGTTATTTATAATCTTGGAGAAATAGCAGCTCCTCTCAAGACAGACTGTGTTATTGTATTCTGTTATTTTAACCTTTAATATTTCATAGTGGATAGTTAGTTTAGTTTTCCTCTATTTACGCTCAGCTCTACGGCATGTTCTCTTTAGATCAGACACTCTTTGGGTCTTCCATGGTATAACAATGCTAGAAGATTTTTTAACTGTCTTTTCAGGTGTAACTACAGGGTATGTCAACAGCAGCTCTCACTTTAGTATTAGACAGTGGCTCTGACCAGAAAGCAGGAGACAGAGCTGGAGGTAGCAGAGTTAAAGATGCTAAGATTTGCACTGGGTGTGACGAGGATGGATAGGATTAGAAATGAGTACATTAGAGGGTCAGCTCAAGTTGAATGGTTGGGAGACAAAGTCAGAGAGGCGAGATTGCGTTGGTTTGGATATGTGCAGAGGAGAGATGCTGGGTATATTGAGAGACGGATGCTAAGGATAGAGCTGCCAGGGAAGATGAAAAGAGGAAGGCCTAAGTGAAGGTTTATGGATGTGGTGAGAAATGGCATGCAGGTGATAGGTGTAACAGAGCAAGATGCAGAGGACAGAAAGATATGGAAGAAGATGATCCGCAGTGGCAACCCCTAACGGAAGCAGCTGACAGGAGAAGATTAAAGAAAGATCTTCTAACAGGACAATTCAGTAATCAGGCTGGAGAAAAGCTGTTCATTGTATCTTTTAATGACAAAATGCCTTGGAGGGAGCATTCTTCAAAAGCAGTCTGTTACAGCATGATCAGAATCCATATTACTAACTGAGAATACACCGGATATGGACGCTGGGACACGGCGATGGGACCATGAGACGTACTGCGCAGGCGCGTACAGCTCAACTAATGGAAATAGCAAATAAAACAACCGCCATATTGTGAGTGGCACTACTGCGGAGTGAAGTTAGGAATAATGTGCTGCTTGGGATTGTACAAACCGCTGAACGCTTTACACCAAATTCAAACACAATACAGCTCAACGATACACACACGAGCCCACCTGGATAAGATCAATGAACGCAGGCGCCTACAACGCGCGTCTGAAACTGCGGAAGCAAAGCAGGCACGGGTTAAGACACTTCGGGGTCCGCAAAGGTCCACAAAGATAGTACAGAATATACAAGAGCACACCGATCAAAAAAAAAATCAATTAGGTAAAAGCACTTAGTACACACAAATCACGTGCTCTCAACGCATAGAAAGCGTATAAGGACAATACGGAGAATAGAGACCCAAAGGCATTGGAGAGAAAAAAAGGCAGATAAGAGATTATGAAAGCAGTGGAATTCGAAAGGCTCAAACAAATGATGGCGCGATACACATGCAGACAAAGGTACAGAATATGAAAGCAGAAAAATTCGAAAGTATTGTAGCGTCCCACCCAGGTTGAGGGCGTTTTGGTTTTAAGTGACTGTTAGGTCTGATTGAGGGAAGGCGGAGTACAGCACGGAGGACTGATAGCGGGGTATTGATTTCATGCGGTAAGGGGGGGCGTTGGAGAGGGTGCTAGAAAGTTGTGTTTGGGGTTGGGAAGTCAGCGATTGTTCAGGTAAAACTTTTGTGACACTTTATCATATCAGTCACTACAGTATCAAAGAACAGAAAGAAACGATTGCATTACCGCAAACAAAACGTGATTAATCATCAGAACCAGGTGTAATTGAAAAAATACCAGGACAAATTGAGGTCTGAAAAAAAGAGTAGACAACAAAGTCTTTTCGCATTCGCATCATTCAATGGACAAAACGTGGATTTACACAATAATGGACCATATGCTATGAGAATCTGTGGTCCCACAACAGTTAAAGGAACGACAAGTTAAATTTCAAAGAGTACACAATTCAGTCGGGTGTATATTGATGATCTCGGAGAAGCGATGCACATTTTAACATGCAAAAAGAAAGGTGATGTATATATTCCGCGAGTAACCTTACACACCAAAGGAGATCGTGATATGCCATTCGTAGTAAAATGTTTACAGTTTACCGTGAGAATAACTTTTGCTATGACAATCAATAAATCACAGGGACAAACAGAAAAACTTGGATTATTTATTACACAAACAGAAACAATAGTCACTCATGGGCACTTATACATTGCGTTGTCACAATGTGCCTCCAAAAAATATTGTTTTTAATGAAGCTTTAGAGTAAAAGTCAAAATAATGAAATTGAAACAATTCCAAAAAAAAACATGTAAAATTGTATATCCAATTAACCAAACACGGGGGTTAGTGAGCGAAGCAAGCAGGGGGCGAAGCCCCCTAGTGATCAGAGAAACAAAGGATAGAGGTTCATTTTATAAGCTGTTGAATTTACATACAGTGTCAATCAATGTATACATTTTACTCTGGTTAGTTCATTGGTTTATGCCCAAATGATTTATATAAAATAAAAGTCTATTATATTATATTCTGGTTCTTATACCTTTTGAGATGAGACACCACCCTTGAAATTTCTGTGCATATAACAACTGTCCATTCTCGTTTATGACATCTGCTGATTTCTTAGTCATTTCTTATTAGTTATCCATCAGTAAATTTTGTATTACATCAACCTTTCTTCTGGTACATTTTTTGTTTACTTGACCATCTCATTATTTTTCATAAACCAATTCTGATATTTCAGTGTACATTTTGTTGTTCACTTGACCATTATTTGATTTCCCACATTTATTAACCCTTTATGCTATTTCTTTAAGATGAATGCTATGTTACCCTAAAATTATTCTTCCACATGAGCCATTTTGAAAAATAGTAAGACAGAGTAACAAAATACTGAGCAATTTATTAAATACAAAATTGAGAAGAAGATTAAAAAATGGAAATTGCAGCATTACATTGAATAAATAAAAAGTAGATGTAAAGACTGTGACATTGTACTGGAACAAATTGTCTCCTCCAGTTAAGTACACTGTCTTTTCAGTTGAATGAAAGCTCATAATTGATACTATCACATAGTAAACAAAATAAGGAGCTGCCAAAAGCATATCACACATGGAAGGTACTGTATTAACAGAGGCAAGCAACACACAGATGAGAACTCATTCTGAATGAGATGTTTGATCAGCGAAGAAAAATTGTGCAAATTTAAAGGTGTAAAATCACAGTGGCGAACAACCAGTTCAGTGGTTTCTATGGTGATTTTAAAACATCCGTGCTTGTATTTGCTTGTAACTGAGTAAGTGAAGTTTGGAGCATATCTGAGTCCTCTTGTTCACCATATTGGGAATTGCAAACATTGCATTAAATCTGAGAAAATAAAACCATGAGGGAATTCTTCTCTCTCCTGTCGTTAAAGTGGAGGTTGTCCAGACAGCCTAATGATTTTAATTAGGTGGAAAGTCATTTACTATTGCAGCATCAGAGGACACTTTAATCTTGTTTACGGTTACTACTTCTTTACTTCATTTTGGTACAGTCATTATAGCAATCCTTGTGAAGAATATATTTATATACATTTTAATGCAACCTGTTGAAGTAAGAAGGTTGAAATATGTGGATTTAGCTTATGATCATACATAATGTTCATACATTCAGTTTTCATAGTAACTAGCCACAAGATTTTTCCCTTGTGGCAGCTATTTTTTAGAATTAGCATATGGTGTTTATGACTCAAATATATGAAAGAACGCTTGGAATAATTCTTAACGTTTTGACTTTCTGGTCTGGAGTCCTCTAAATATTAAATATGCCAGCTGTTCATTTAAAGGTGTAGACAACTTAAAAGTAAGGAATATGGGAACGTGTTTTAAGTTCTCCCAATAAGCATGCTTCCTTCCCAAATTTGGTATTCTTAAAATATGATTTACAACTAAGATAAGACTGTTTCTCAACTGTTGCTGAGGCGAAATCCAGGCTGAAAATTTTCATACACATTTTGTTTTAAAATGTGGGTTGTAAGATTACAGTGTTTATTAAAACTTTGTGTTTAATTTCTCTCAAAAATTTTAGGATATAAATCGGGTTTCTTGAATAAAGCTCAATTAATTTCTACTTTAAAGGATTTGGGGGCAATGCTGTTTCAGAGAGATATATTAATTATATGTCCAGTATTGGCAGTGAAACTACTGCAGCTAAAGATTTCTGAAATTTACTGGAACTAGATCTAATGAAAAGCTTTCATTTTAGTAATCAAATATATGTCTTATTCTGTGATTATTTTAAATTTAATAAGATGGCAAGCATTCAGTAGTGTGTTATTAAATACATTTGTCAAGGTGTTGCTACTGATGTCAAGTGAGATTGTATGTGCTAGAAGGCTCCTGTTCCAAATAAAACTTAAAAGGTTGTTAATATGTATTACTTTGCAGTAGTAATTTTAGTTTGTTCCTTATGGAATCCTCTTCTATACTAATAGAAACTGTAGATAATTTGTACTACCAATAAACAATTGTGAATCACTTTTAACTTTAATTACCTTTACAGTAATCCCTCGCTATATCGCGCTTCGCCTTTCGCGGCTTCACTCCATCGCAGATTTTATATGTAAGCATATTTAAATATATATCGCGGATTTTTCGCTGCTTCGCGGGTTTCTGCGGACAATGGGTCTTTTAATCTCTGGTACATGCTTCCTCAGTTGGTTTGCCCAGTTGATTTCATACAAGGGACGCTATTGGCAGATGGCTGAGAAGCTACCCAGCTTACATTTCTCTTTCTCTTGCGCTGACTTTCTCTGATTCTGACGTAGGGGGATTGAGCAGGGGGGCTGTTCCCACACCTAGACGATACGGACGCTAGTCTAAAAATGCTGAAAGATTATCTTCATGTTGCTATCTTTTGTGCAGCTGCTTCCTGAAACGACATGCTGCACGGTGCTTCGCATACTTAAAAGCTCGAAGGGCACGTATTGATTTTTGCTTGCTTGTTTTTCTCTGTCTCTCTCTCTCTCTTTCTGTGCTCTTGACGGAGGGGGTGTGAGCTGCCGCCTTCAACAGCTTTGTGCCGCAGTGCTTCGCATACTTAAAAGCCATACAGCCCTATTGATTTTCCTCTGCCTTTATGACAGTCTCTGCTCCTGACTCCTTTGAAGAGGAAGATATGTTTACATTCTTTTAATTGTGAGACGGAACTGTCATCTCTGTCTTGTCATGGAGCACAGTTTAAACTTTTGAAAAAGAGACAAATGTTTGTTTGCAGTGTTTGAATAACGTTCCTGTCTCTCTACAACCTCCTGTGTTTCTGCGCAAATCTGTGACCCAAGCATGACAATATAAAAATAACCATATAAACATATGGTTTCTACTTCGCGGATTTTCTTATTTCGCGGGTGGCTCTGGAACGCAACCCCTGCGATGGAGGAGGGATTACTGTATTTGGAAAGGAGATAGTTTACAGTATGTAAAGCTGGTTTCCCTATAGGTCTGGATATTGGCGCTGATGTCCAAATTCAATTCAGTATTGATTTTATCTTGACTGAATTAGCATGCACTGATATATTTGAGGTGGTGGCTTTTTTTAAAGATTACTTAACCTTGCATAAAGAACATTAATGTGACAAATTTCAGTGACACTTTATTTGATGGGCGTCCATGGTGACTCATAACATATGCATAAGCATGGAATAACATTTAAGGAGAAATACGTGATTAGTAATAAACAGTTAGCATCAGTATTGAAATATGTGGAACAAAATATCATTGCCCTCAAGCCAAGTCAAGTTGGGGAGCATGCACTGGTACAGTGCGTTGCCGCACCCACCACTCAACGAAACAGCTCGGGATCCAGGTTGGCAGCCTTCCAGGCAGACACACAGTCCATTCCCAGCCTTCAGAAATGACCCTCTATTTGCCGCACCCAGGTGTTATGTGGGCGACCCCTTGACCTGGATCCTACGAGCTGGATCACCCTCGGGGAAACGCGCCACATGGCCGTACTGCCATAACTGATGCTCCCTCACAATGCAGGTAATGTGCCTCATTCGGGACTCCATGAGCAACTGCTGATTCGACACAAAGTCAAACTGATCAACTGAATCAAACGCTTTATGAAAATCGACAAAGGCAGCAAAGAAACTAAACCAATATTCGCGTTTGCGCTCCATGAAAATCCTCGGTGCCAGGATGCGGTTGATGGTAGACTTCTTAGGCGTAAAACCAGACTGTTCTGGTCGCTGGTAGGTGAGCAAGTGATCACGAATCCTATTGAGGACGACCCTAGCAAGGACCTTACCCGGCACCGAGAGCAGTGTTATCTTCCTGTAGTTGCCGCAATCCAGGCGATCACCCTTCACTTTCCAGATAGGGACGACAAATCCCGTTTTCCAGTCAGTTGGGTTGATGCTAGTCTCACAAATGGAAGCAAAGATTGCTTGCAATGCCAGGAGGATAGCCTTACCACCAGCCTGGAGAAGTTAATTCCGGATAACACAGATCCCTGCAGCCTTTCCTCCCCTCAGCTGGTTCACCGCCTGTACTATCTCAGTAAGGTTGGGTGGTTCACAGCTAATTGGAGGATCAGCCTCAAGAATCGTGGACCTAGAGATATCCAGCATCCTAGCCGGAGGATCAGCTTTGAACAGCTGCTCAAAGTAGCCAGCCCAGCGGGTCACAACTGCAGTGTTATCCGTAAGGACCATTCCATCAGCTGCCCTGAGTGCAACTCTTTGAAGAACAGATTTGGATGTGCATAATGCTTCGATTCCTCTTTAAGCAGGACGTGGTTCGCTAGACCACAGATGGTGTGTCACTTGCTGACAGGTTTCTCTAACAAATGCTTCCTTTTATGCCCTCGGAGCCCATGCAGCCATCCTTCTCAGTTCCCGTTCTCAGTTGCCATTGAGCCGTGCTCTGCGACTCCTCTTGATGATATCCAGGGTGCCCTGTGAGATGAAACACCTCCTTCTGGGAACACTGGTAACACCAACACAACCCTCGGCAACCTTCAGGGTCTTGTCATGGGATGGTCTCTCACATCACATTAGGATTGGCAGTCGCACCCAAATCTGCAAGTTCCTCACACAAACTGCATGCAAACTGGTCTTGGAGTCCACCTACTGGACCTAAGCTGGATCCTAAGAGTAGCAACAAGAAGTCTGTGGTCAGAATTCACAAACTGGGCACTTCTGTAGACCCTGCAGTTTTGCAAGAGCATTGCTCTTTAAAAAACAAAACAAAACAAAAAAACTTTTTCACAGCACTGCATAGTTTAACTAATGTGTATTGCCATATCAGAGTCCACCCATATTATGGGGGACTCCTTCTTTTAATACAGTGCAATGGCATCTACTTTATAAAACATGTATATCTTCTTGTGAATATTATAAAATAATCAAATATTGCTTCTTAAATAATAAATAAGTTATTCAAACTAAACTGCATTTATTCCCCAACTGGATGTTTAATATAATCTTGAATTAGTCGAAATGAAAGATTCAGTGGGAACACTTGTGTCTTTCTATAATTCTACAAGTTGCACATCTTCAATTGCTTATGTGTAACAGTTGCGCTGATTTGATTTGAAAGAGTGCCTTTACACTTCCTCCTCGGACAAAAAAGAAGGATTTAAAAATGAGAATCTAGAACTGATGCTTGTTGACAGTGGCATTGTAATAATGGAACATAAAAGGAAAAGAACCAGCCTTCGTGACTGACCGCCACTAATTTGATCTGTATGGTGCAGCTTATTGACATATTCATGTCGGCTGGTTTGTGCACAAGCTCACTTTGGTATTGCAGACTGCTCTGAACTTTCCAACAATAGCCCACCTGCTTGGCCAAGTGAACTGTGTTGAGAAGTAACATTTATTGGACTTGCTAACACACAAACTTGGGATTGATGGGGTCATGCGATGAAACATTCATTGGAAATGCTAGAAAAGTTTTTGGAACAACAACCAGTCATTTAAGCAGTTCTACATACTATATAGGCAGTAAGGTTGCTCCCGCAGTGACTGGCATGCAGTGCTTTTGTCTGCAGCATAGTCATTTTTAATGTAATCACATGTGATTGTCACTTCGGAATCTGGTGCCCTTGGTGTTCAGGTGTTGCAAGTTAGGGCTACTTTCTCCGCTAACCTGAGAGATGTGGAGATGCTTTGTTTAAGATCTTCATAAAGCCTAGAACAATAACTTCACTCATTTGCTTTATAGTTGGTATAGCATACCTCAGTTCAAAAACCTGTATCATTTGTGAAAAAGCCTAATTTACAACAATGGTGTAGGGTCTTTTATCTTTACAGTTAAAAACTGCTGTAGATTCAGTTATTTTTTGGTCACAATGTAGCAATTGCCCGATACGGGAACACGATTCCTACACTTCACCACCCGAGAGGGAAGTGGACGATATTTGAAGGATAAAATAGCATTACCATATTCGGTCCTCGGCCCCTCTTGTTCCCATGCACGGCCTTAAATAACTGGAAAAAAAAATCAAAATCAGAAAAAAATGGGACTGATAAATATTTTGAAAACTGCTGATTACATTTCCTTGCCTGGTGCCTGAGTGCTCATTTGTGATCCCACTTCCCCAGACGTCCTCCCCTGTGGCCAAATCCTATCCCCCGGTTTGACACAGACAAGAAAGAAAAATAAAAAACTGTTCTCAGAGAAAGCAGAAAGAAAGTTTTAACATAGTCCATAAATATGTAGAAGAAACCTGCAGTTCAGTTCCTTCCATAAGGCATGAGAGAATACAGTGATCCCTCGCTATATCGCGCTTCGCCTTTCGCGGCTTCACTCCATCGCGGATTTTATATGTAAGCATATTTAAATATATATCGCGGATTTTTTGCTGGTTCGCGGATTTCTGTGGACAATGGGTCTTTTAATTTCTGGTACATGCTTCCTCAGTTGGTTTGCCCAGTTGATTTCATACAAGGGATGCTATTGGCAGATGGCTGAGAAGCTAGATTGCTTACTTTTCTCTCTCTCTTGCGCTGACTATCTGTGATCCTGACGTATGGGGATTGAGCAGGGGGGCTGGTCGCACACCTAGACGATACGGACGCTCATCTAAAAATGCTGAAAGATTATCTTCACGTTGCTATCTTTTGTGCAGCTGCTTCCTGAAACAACATGCTGCACGGTGCTTTGCATACTTAAAAGCTCGAAGGGCACGTATTGATTTTTGACTGAAAAACAAACTCTGTCTCTCTCTCTCTCTCTCTCCCTGCTCCTGACGGAGGGGGTGTGAGCTGCCGCCTTCAACAGCTTTGTGCCGCGGTGCTTCGCATACTTATAAGCCAAACAGCCCTATTGATTTGTTTGCTAGAGATTGTTTTCTCTATCTATGTGACATTCTGTGCTCCTGACACGCACTCCTTTGAAGAGGAAGATATGTTTGCATTCTTTTAATTGTGAGACTGAACTGTCATCTCTGTCTTGTCATGGAGCACAGTTTAAACTTTTGAAAAAGAGACAAATGTTTGTTTGCAGTGTTTGAATAACGTTCCTGTCTCTCTACAACCTCCTGTGTTTCTGCACAAATCTGTGACCCAAGCATGACAATATAAAAATAACCATATAAACATATGGTTTCTACCTCGCGGATTTTCTTATTTCGCGGGTGGCTCTGGAACGCAACCCCCGCGATGGAGGAGGGATTACTGTACAACAGTCCTCGGGCGAAAAACGGCTTCTCCGCTGGCTATCACGAAGAAACACACTCATGAGTCCGACTCGCCTAACTGGAGCACCCAGAGAACACCAGACCCTGGCCTCTTCTCGGGGAATCGATACACTAATTATTTTTTCAGGGTGGCCACCCACAAATAGCAGACGTCCTTTGGTGAAGTCAGATCCTGAAGTTTCTTAAAGCGTATATAGTCGCCTCCTTGCCTTTGGCCTTTTCCTTCCTTTTTTTTTTTTTTCTCCCCTTCCTTGATTCACCATTCCCCTTAAAAAGAAAAAGTTTCCCGCTGAAACATCTTTTCCCCTCTCGGTTGTTATGGAAACATGACGCCGGCAACAGGCAGCTGAAATATTTACCGGGCGGGATCCTTCCAGCACTGGGTCGTCCTCAAAAGTGCCTGAAGGGCTATTTATAGACACCCTCCCAGCCACATTATAAAGTGACTGGCAGTCCAGAAGGCCAACCCGACTGACAAGTTATGTAGCCTTACTACAACAAGACAAATTAAATGGAAGCATTCAGCTACCTGCTGTCTCCAGTGTGGATTGTTTTGGCCCTACTTGTTTGGACATTGACTGCGATTATGTTTATGAGTGATGTCCGGATAAATGATTTTTCAAATTTATTCTCTTACAACAATACTTCTGAGCTGCACAACTTACATTTCAGTTTCTTTACCGATGCGCTGTTTGAATCTGTAGGAAATCGACACATCTGATTTAAGTGTTGAAGGCGCTGATTACGTACTGCAGTGCTTTTTCCGTAGATAGCCTTAACAGGTGCATTAGCGACATCTGCTGGATTAGATGCAAAAAACAAAGATAACCAAAAATACATATAGTAATTGAGCAGGATGGAGATTCACAAGATCAGAGTATACAAAGTATAGAAGTATACAGAGGAAGAGGATGGCAAAGACGAAGTGGGGATAGTCAGGGAGATGCAGAAAGTAGACAAGAGTACAAGGAGATAAGGTGTAAGGTGAAGAGAGAGGTGGCGAAGGCTAAAGAAAAGTCGTATGATGAGTTGTATGAGAAGTTAGAGACGTAAGGAGGGAGAAAAGGACCTGTACCGATTGGCTAGATAGAGGGATCGAGCTGGAAAAGATGTGCAGCAGGTTAGGATGATAAAGGATAAAGATGGAAACATGCTCACAAGCGAGGAGGGAGTGTTGAGCAGATGGAAAGAGAACTTTGGGAGGCTGATGAATGAGAGAGAGAGAGAAGGTTGGATAGTGTGGAGATAGTGAATCAGGAAGTGCAGTAGATTAGCAAGGAGGAAGTAAGGACAGCTATGAAGAGAATGAAGAATGAAAGGCCTTTGGTCCAGATGACATACCTGTGGAAGCATGTAGATGTTTAGGAGAGATGGCAGTGGAGTTTTTAACCAGGTTGTTTAATGGAATCTTGGAAAGTGAGAGGATGCCTGAGGAGTGGAGAAGTATACTGGTGTCGAGTTTTTAAGAATAAAGGGGATGTGCAGAGCTGTAGTAACTACAGGGGGATAAAATTGATGAGCCAAAGCATGAAGTTATGGGAAAGAGTAGTGGAAACTGGATTAAGATGGGAGGTGATGATTAGTGAGTAGAAGTATGATTTCATGCCAAGAAAGAGCATCACAGATGCAATGTTTGCTCTGAGGGTGTTGATGGAGAAGTACAGAGAAGGCCAGAAGGAGCTGCATTGTTTCTTTGTGGACCTGGAGAAAGCATATGACAGGGTGCCCCGAGAGGAGTTGCGGTATTGTATGAGGAAGTCGAGAGTGGCAGAGAAGTACTTAAGAGTTGTACAGGATATGTATGAGGGAAGTGTGACAGTGGTGAGGTCTGTAGTAGGAGTGACTGATGCATTCAACGTGGAGGTTGGGATTATATCAGGGATCGGCTCTAAGTCCTTTCTTATTTGCAGTGGTGATGGACAGGTTGACAGATGAGATTAGGCAAGAGTCCCCGTGGACTATGATACAGTATTTGCTGATGACACTGTGATCTGTAGCGAGACCCTGGAGAGTTGGAGATATGCTCTAGAGAGGAGAGGAATGAAGGTCAGTAGGATCAAGACAGAATACATGTGTGTAAATGAGAGGGAGGTCAGTGGAATGGTGAGGATGCAGGGAGTAGAGTTGGCGAAGGTGGATGAGTTTAAATACTTGGGATCAACAGTACAGAGTAACAGGGAATGTGGAAGAGAGGTGTAAAAGAGAGTGCAGGCAGGGTGGAATGGGTGGGAGTGTCGGGAGTAATTTGTCACAGACAGTTATCGGCAAGAGTGAAAGGGAAGGTCTCCAGGATGGTAGGGAGACCAAATTTGTTATATGGGTTGGAGATGATGGCACTGACCAGAAAGCAGGAGACAGAGCTGGAGGTGGCAGAGTTAAAGATGCTAAGATTTGCATTGGGTGTGACAAGGATGGAGAGGATTTAAAAATGAGTACATTATAATTCTTTAATTCTTTGCATTTATGTATATAGCGTTTTTCTCACTATATAGGGTCGGCTCAGGTTGGACGGTTGGGAGAAAAAGTCAGAGAGGCAATATTGCGTTGGTTTGGACATGTGCATCGGAGAGATGCTGGTTATATTGGAAAAAAGATGTTAACAGAGAAAAGAAAGGCCTAAGAGGATGTTTATGGATGTGGTGAGAGAGGACATGCAGGTGGTGGGTGTGACAGAGCAAGATGCAGAGGACAGGAAGATATGGAACAAGGTGATCCGCTGTGGTAACCCCTAACAGGAGCAGCCGAAAGAAGAAGAAGAAGAGATTCACAAGATCGATTTTGAGGCTTTGAGAACGGATATCGAATTGTTTAAAAAAAAAAAAAAACCAAAAAAAAAAACCAATTATTTGGAAAAATTGATAGTTTTACCCAGGCCTATTTCCCCATAATTGTTGCAGTTGTATGCTAAAATCAGTACAGATAAAATGACAAACAACTTTTCAATATATTGTTAGAATTTTGAACTGAGCATGTATTTGTATTGGAAGAATTAGACTGAAGCTAATATCATAATGAACTTAACACTAGAATTACCAAAGCTTACAAAAAAACTCATAAATCCGCTCGCATCTCTCCATTCAGCGTCTTTTGTTTTGTAAATGTGTCGATAAGCCCAAGCAGAAAGCAGCCTGCTATCCCATCCTCCCACCGCCGCAGAAACTGTGAAAACCTCTCCCAGCTCAAGTCTGTTTACCAGGGAGTCAGGTACCTAGAGCTGTGTAGGCTAAAAAATATATCGTTATTTGGAACACATGCATTTCATGTGTGTTTCGTGTCTACAAAGATCTATGTGATTGTAGCATGACAGAAATGTTGAACACATAACTAAAAGACAAAGATTTTTCATGTTTTAGTACTAACAACAAAATTTTGACATGAAGATTGAAGTCCAAATATCAAATAAGCACTTTCACAAAAGGTACAAGTATAACAGAACAAGTGTGCTTTTATTCAAGAATATAACTGAAGAAAAAGAAATTGGGTTAGTGTGGCTTGTTGTCGTCACTTCTTTGGTAGTACAGCAGTAAGAATAGCTGACTCCTATTCAAAAAGTTGCTGATTTGAGTCTTCACGTGTCCCAGAATAAACATTTTGAGTAGTGAGCTGCTCTTATTGTTACTATTATACAATAAAAACGTACATTTGATTTGAGTCTGTAACAGCCGGTGTAAAATTTATGGTACTTGTAAAGGTTAGCATTTTTTTATTCTGTTTTATTCTCTGTCGCGTTCACGCTCGCCCCGATCTGACAATGCTGTTTTCAAATAAAGATGTGCTATAACAGAGGTGAACTCGGATGAGGACAAGGGTTCTACATCGGAGAAAGAACAGAAGCCCTCCCCGCAAGAAATGTCCACTCATATATACAGTAAGCACAATGCAGCTGCACCAGGTGTAAAGGTAAAAGATGGCACCATTTCGATGCAGGACAAGGTCTGGCGTCATCATGCCAGTCAGTCTGCCCCACACCTGTCCTTCAACGAAACAGCACGGCTTACAGAGCTCGCCAGCATATCGTGCAAACTCCTGTTTGTGATTATGTTTTGTGATGGTCTTTACATAGGAAGCATTTATGTTACTTATATAAAAGCCAGATCGAATGTTATTTATTGATTTATTTACTTATCTTCCTACAGTGTAAAGTCACAAGTAGACTGCAGAGCTTCCTCTATTTGATTGACAAGGCATTCTCCCAAATTACACATGTAATGCCACAAAAAATCCCTGTTGACACTTCAGTCCGTGAGCAAAGGTACGAGAATACAGTTAGACTTCTTTTTGGGGCACATACACCGTCCAGATCTAAACACTAGCGTGGAGAGTCGCTCGCGTACTGATAGGCAGCATTTCCTTCTAGAACTGAGAACGACTACCAAAGTCTTATCACTTGTCAGTGATTTATTCTATGGATTTTTTTGTCCATTATTGAAAATCAGTTACAGATACTGACAGTGAATGAGAGGCAGCTTTCACTAAACTTCAATGAAAAGGTGTTTAAATTAAAACATGCCACGTATTACTTTGGAAGATACAGCTAAATACTTTGAAAATTGGAGCCATGGAGAATTTCTCAAGTTCAAAAAGCCACTTTACTCTTTAAATTTAGTCAGAATTTGGAGTGAAAAATAAATGCTATCTTTATAAGTCAAAAAAGATAGGAATTTTAGCTATTTAACGTTAATTCCCACTGGTATTGCTCATTTATTTATGGTACCTTTATAGTGTCTGATATTGTGTGCGTGTGTATATATATACTGTATATGTGTATATATATGCGGATGTTAGCAGGTTGGTGGCCAACCACAAGCATTACCTGGTAGGTAACCACCCATACAATCAGATTGTGACACAGACTTCGAATGCCGTGAATGTAATTACCCCGATCTACATGCTGTCAAATAAACGAACCACACGCCATGGCGCAACGTTAGGGGCATCGCCTCTGGCGCTGACGTCCGAGGTTCGATTCCCGAGAGGGAGTGCAGTGGAGTGTGTACACCTGATGAGCCCAGAATGAGGGCGAAACACGTGTCGTGTACTCTTTGAATTTATTTGACAGTAAACTATTTCAACCATATATATATATATATATATATATATATATATATATATATATATAATATATTTTACTAGACTCGAACAACAATCCATACAAGCAAGACAAGTTTAACAAAGTTAGGTTTGAAACAAATCAACCCCCACCCATGAGAAAGAGAGCCAGGCCAGCAGAGCAAAACTTTAAAAATAATAAAAATATGTAAATTAATAAAAATAAATAGAATAATAGGGTAGAGAATCCGCTTCCTCAATTTAAGTGCTTCAGGTTCTCTAAGTGAGAATTTGATTTTTTCCAGTTTTAGATAATATATAACATCAGTTACCCAATTACTTAAAAGAGGTGAGTTAGCATTCTTCCAGTAGAGCAAGATAAGTCTACATGCCACTAGTGAAGTAAATGCAGTTACAGTTTGTTTGTTTGTCCTTCTCCACTTTAAACCCATCTGGAAGTACACCAAACACAGTTGTTAGTGGATTAGGAGGCATTGTGACACCAAGGCTGGCTGAAAGGCATTTAAAGATTTTGATCCAGAATGATGTTAATTTGGTACATGCCCAAAACACATGGCCCAATGAGGCTGGAATTTGATTGCAATGTTCGCAGGTTGGATCTTATGCTGGAACCATTTTGGAAAATTTTAAACTAGAGAGATGCACTCGATGTATAACTTTAAGTTGGATAATTGTTTGCTTTGTGCATATGGAGCTCGAGTGAATTCTATGCATTGGTACCTTCCACTCCTTTTCTGAGATGTTGAGTGAGAGATCCTTTTCCCACTGTACTCTGGGATCTTTGAAAGGGAGGGACTTTAAAATGTTTTTTATATACAGTAATCCCTCCTCCATCGCAGGGGTTGCGTTCCAGAGCCACCCGCGAAATAAGAAAATCCGCGAAGTAGAAACCATATGTTTATATGGTTATTTTTATATTGTCATGCTTGGGTCACAGATTTGCGCAGAAACACAGGAGGTTGTAGAGAGACAGGAACGTTATTCAAACACTGCAAACAAACATTTGTCTCTTTTTCAAAAGTTTAAACTGTGCTCCATGACAAGACAGAGATGACAGTTCAGTCTCACAATTAAAAGAATGCAAACATATCTTCCTCTTCAAAGGAGCAAACAAATCAATAGTGCTGTTCGGCTTTTAAGTATGCGAAGCACCACGGCACAAAGCTGTTGAAGGCGGCAGCTCACACCCCCTCCGTCAGGAGCAGAGAGAGAGAGAGAGAGAGAGAGACAGATAAAAAAATCAATACATGCCCTTCGTGCTTTTAAGTATGCGAAGTACAGTTCAGCATGTCGTTTCAGGAAGCAGCTGCACAAAGATAGCAACGTGAAGATAATCTTTCAGCATTTTTAGACGAGCGTCCGTATCGTCTAGGTGTGCGAACAGCCCCCCTGCTCACACCCCCCTACGTCAGCGCAAGAGAGAGAGAGAGAAAGTAAGTTGGGTAGCTTCTCAGCCATCTGCCAATAGCGTCCCTTGTATGAAATCAACTGGGCAAACCAACTGAGGAAGCATGTACCAGAGATTAAAAGACCCATTGTCCGCAGAAACCCGCGAAGCAGCGAAAAATCCGCGATATATATTTAAATATGCTTACATATAAAATCCGCGATGGAGTGAAGCCGCGAAAGGCGAAGCGCGATATAGCGAGGGATTACTGTATTACAAAAATGCTGAGTCCTTTAGACTGATCAATATTTTTTCCGTAATAGAGGTAGGTGGGAGATGAGGGAAATTGGACATGTTTTGTTTATCAAAGTTTCTAATTTGAAGGTAGTGAAAGAAATGTGTTGGTGGAAAGTTAAATGTGAGTGTAATGGTTCGTTGGATGCAAAGACGTTGTCTGTGTACAGATCTCTAAGTGATTTAATCCTGAATGTTTTTCAGACATTAAAAACTGTGTACATTTGAGAGAGTGGAAAATGGTGGTTCTCGTGCAGAGGTGCCACAGGTAAAAGCTTCTGTCTTAAAATACTTCCTACATCGGTTACATATTCTGAGTGAGTGAAGCACAATTGGGTTGTTAGTATATTGGTGATGACTTGTACTTATTGGGGTACAAAGCAAGGAATATAAAGAAGTACTGCAGTATTTTATTTCTATTGCGGACCAAGCCTGTGTCTGTTTATCTGTTTGTGTCAATGTCCAAGTTTTTTAGGCTTGTATATTTGCCACCCAATAATAATATAGAAAGTTAGATAGAGCCATGCCACCTTCTGCTTTATGTCTTTGTAGGGTTGCTCCTTGGATATGTGGAAGTTTTGAGTTCCAAATACAGGAAGTTATGATTGAATCTAATTTCTTAAAAAATGATTTATTGATGTATATTGGAATGTTTTGAAATAGAAAAAGCAGCTTAGGAAGGATATTCATCTTGACAATTTTAATTCTTTCAGCTAAAGTGAGATTGAGGGTAGACCATCTTTTTTTTCCCCATGAGGACAGCAAAATTTTGCTGATAAGAGCTTTATGTTTATTTGTGATATTTACCCTAGGTATTTAAACTGATCTGTGATGAATAAAGGGAAGGTGTCCAATCTAAATTTTGTGGTTTATAATTCACTGGAAAGAGCACACTTCTGTTCAAATTAATTCTGAGACCAGAAATCTTTTGAAATTCTGTTAGTGCTGTTAGGACTGCAGGCACAGTATTTTGTGGATCTGATATATACAGTACCATATCATCTGCATATAGAGAAATTTTTGTTCAAGTCCTTCTCTGATAATCCCCTTTATCTCATACGCATTTCAACAGTGAGCTGCCAGTGGCTAAATGGTTATTTCAAAAAACAGTGATGATAAGGGACATCCTTGTCTAGTACCACGTTCTAGTTTGAAGTAGTCTGAATTAATTCTGTTTATACAAACTGAAGCTTCTGGACTGGTATACAGTACAGTGGAACCTCTAGATACGAGTTTAATTCGTTCCAGCACTGAGCTTGTATAGCGAATTTCTCGTATCTAGAACAAACGTCCCCATTGAAAATAATGGAAATCCAGTTAATCCGTTCCGCATCTCAAATATATTAACATAAAAATCATTTTTCCTAACAAATAACACTGATAAATTATATATACTGTAGTCTACCTTTAATAAATAACACTGGTAAATAATATAACTGATTATTAAAAGAATCAAAACAGGTGTCCAAAGTGCAGTAGAGCATTCAATAAATCTTTAAATAAATAATCCTTAAAACAGTTGTGAAGTGGAGGTTTAAAGTACATAAGAATAACAATCCTTTAACACGAGGTTAAAACGTCAACAGGAAGCAGTCTTCAAAAAACAGATGACAATCCCCGGTGCTTCTTCTCTGTTAGCGTCTCACCTGCTTCTCCCATGCGGGCTCTGCAACAGACGAGACACTTAATGCAGCTGACCTTCTCTACACCGTCCTGCTTCAGCTGTTTGGCTCGCCTATTCAGCTACACGCGAGCCTGTACTCGCTCGCTCTCTCGCACCGACTTCCTACTGCTGCGGATTCCTGCCTCCTCCTGCAACCTCCGTTCTCTCTCCTCTCCTCTCTTTTCTTTTACTTCTTCTACCCCTTAACCGGCTCGCGCTTCTCTATATATGCGGGGAAGACATGGCAGCTGCTAGGGTTACCACTTTTAATACAAAAAAATAAGGGACGCATACGTATTGATTCAAAACGGGACGCGCAATTTCATTCTCAAATACTGGACGATTCCGTATTTTAAAGGACGGGTGGCAACCCTGCCCAGCCCATCAGCCACAGGACAAATCATGGATGTGGGCAGTTTCCCACCTGTGCACTTAGGTGAGAAACGCAGACACCGCAGATCGCCCTGCGGCTCGCTACAGCTACCACGCCCCCTCGCTAAGCCGCGAGCTATACCCACAGCCTGGCACGTGGCTCGTTACGTGAGCCAATGCTCGTATTTAGATCTGAATTTTTCGCTCATACTTTCCTCGTATTTTGAATTTCTCATATACAGAGGTGATCGTATCTCGAGGTTCCGCTGTACTTTGATCCATGCACAAATGTTCGGGTCAACCTCAAATTTCTCTAATATGGTGAAAAGGTAGTTCCATTCAACCATACCAAATGCTTTTTCTGCATCCAATGATATCATCATCTCTGGGGTGTTAAGACTTTGTGGGTGAATAAATTACATTATATTGCAGGATATTACATTAACACTAGAATTACCAGAGCCTACGAGAAATCCGTTCACACCTGTCTGTCAGCGTCTTTTGTCCCGTAAATGTGCCGATTAAGACAAGCAGCAAGCAGCCTGCTATTCCATCTCCTCACTGTCGCAGAAAGTTCACAAAATTCTCCCAGCTCATGCCTCGTTTGATTATCTGGGAGTGAGTGAACTGCTGGAGTTTTAGAGTGGAGATAATAGATCGTTATTTGGAACACATGCATTTCATGTGTGTTCCGTTTCTACAGTAATCTGTGTAAACACATTGTTAAAATGGAAACTTTTTCATATTTTAGTAATAAATGTTACAAAATGTAGGCATAAACTATAGAATGTGTGAAGCCTGAAGTCCAAAGATCAAATAAACACTTTTCACAAAAGGGTGAAGGACGATACAACAGCTTCCGTGGCGTAGCGGTAAGATTTGCCGACTTGTAATCAAGAGTCCCCAGTTCGATCCTGACTGTCTCCTGTATTTGCAGTTTTCAGTAGTGAGCTACTCTTATTGTTAATATATACAGTACACACATACATTTGGTTTGTGTCTGTAACAGACCGTGTACATTTATAGTACTGTACTGTACTTGTAAAAGTTACCTTTTTTTTCACTTTTATTCTCTCATTCACGATCACCATACATACACTGCCCTAGGGATCTGACGCTGTTAGTTTTTATTTGAAACTGGGAATAACTGTGGATGTGAGTAGTGTTTTGAGGCAATGGAACTAGACATTCTCTGATTTGGAGACATAAAATCTGACACACAAATGCTGCTGAATCTGCCTTCTTCGAATCTCACCATCACTTTATTTATTTTTATTCAGTTTTATTGAGTGTTCCTGCTGCACTGAATAAGTTCACGCCTTCTGGTGCACTATGTCAACGCAGCACGGAGAAAAAAAAAAAGAGACTCCGTCTGAGAGTTTACTTTGCAGCAGCGTGGAGGTCTAGCAAAGAAATTGTCATTGAATGGTCATTGTCCAGCATATGGCAGTAAAACTGATAATAAAATCCACTCTTATCCTATTCATTGTTCCTTATCCTTATTGTTGTGACTGTAACATCAACATTTATATTCTAATAAGCATACTGAAATTGTGTTACATGTTAATGGCTTTCTTCTTTTATTTCCTGCCTGTTTCTTAATTAAAAACTTTGACTTTCAAATATTTATTAATGGTTGATAGTAGTTTGTATCTTGTGTTATTAATGTCATCTTTACTTTTATTTTTATTGTAATTCTTTGGCTGTTTTTAAAGTGCTTTGAGCATTCAAATGGCGCTATATACATAAATTATTATTATTATTATTACTACTACACAGTGCCTCGAGTTCATGTTTGATTACTTGACTGGTTAGTATCTGAATAGAGTTTGCATATTCTCCCCATGCATTTGTAGACTGTGGATATTAGAAGTGTGTCTTTTTGCACTCTTATTTGCTAAAATCTGTTTATTCCTACATGTTTGGTTACATTACATCCTCATAGGTTAGGCTCACATAAAGCTTCCTGGATTTTGCATGTTGTTTGTTCAGTGAATGATGATGACATGTTGTTGTAACAGATGTTCAGTATTTAATGTAAAATGGTATGCCTTTAGAAATGCATTATATACATGGTGTGGAAGTTCAGTCCCCGTACACAGACAGACAGACACCAGATGTCCAAAATCACACGTTTAATGGTTTTTCTCCTATATAGCACCAGACAATGCTCAATTACCCAAACTCAGTCTCTTGTTTCTCTCTTTTTCTCTCAAGTCTTCTGCCGCCTCTACTCCTCTCCTCGTACGCTCCGTCCTCTTCCACCCGACTCCGACTCTGGCTCATCTGATGGAGTGAGGCGGCCCCTTTTGTACTGCCTCGGATGTGCTCCAGGTGCTTCCTTATGATCTTCTGACGGCACTTCCTGGTGTGGCGGAAGTGCCGCATGAGCACCTGGCAGAACTCTGGGTCTGCCTGGAATCTCTTCTGGCAGCACTTCCGGTTGTGGTGGAAGTGCTGCAGTCCAGGGCTCCATAATCTTCCAGGCGCCCCCTGGTGGCCCCCATGCAGACCAGGGCGGCTGCCCTCTCGTGGCCCAGGGGAGGTATTGTCCCTCTCCCAGTCCTTCCAGGTGTCTCAGCTGGGCAGGATCCCCAGCCGTCTTCCACAATGAAAATACTTTTATCTCTATTTCTGCTGTTATTGTTGTTAACACAAATCAGGTCGTGACTTCAACAGTATTAAAAAAAAAAAAGCAAAGATTTCCTTTAAAAAAAATTACTTCAAACTTCCGAAATGGTTGATCTCATATAGTCTGTATCAGGAAATATTGAAAGTAAATATAAAATAAGAGCATATGTGTGCTGTGTTTATACTGCTGGCAAGGGGAATCTCAATAATATAAAAAGTGTTTTTGAAATTAAGTAACCATTTCCGTAAACTTGTTGCAGGTTAAAGTAACAAATGACTTTTGTTTTTTGCATTTTTGTTTTTACTTAAAACCTTGAATTGTCAACATTATCAGGAGAAAATGGAGTTCTGTCATGACAGTAAAATTGTCTGGTTTACATTGACAGGTACAACCAGAATGATATATATAATTTGATAACTACAGTAGACCCCCGCAAAGTCGTGGTTCAGAGTTTGCGGCCTCAGTCATTTGCAGATTTTTCCTTAGAACCTATCTAATAATTGTTAGCGGAAACCGCAAATATCCTCCGCAATTTTTATGGCTTTTATCGTGGCAATACTGCACTGTAGAGAGACCAGGAAGCAACTGTGTTGGAAAACGCGGCTTGGGATGGTGAAGTAGCCAACAGAATTTGAAACTGCAACTCCCAGCAGTGGCTCTGATTAGTCTTCTGCTGAGGGAGCTGGGGTCAAAGGATGTTGGCGTGGCTTTTAAAAAGGGGGCCGGTGACCAAAAGCAAGAAAAGTTTTTTGTAATTTGTGTTACAAGTTCCTGTCTGCCTGCCTTCTGTTGGGTTACCTGTACTTATTCGTTTTGTCCTGGATCATTTCGTGCGTCTGGATTGTCTGCCATCTGCCTGTGTACATGAGGATTGTGAGTGGATTCATGGCCATCCCACAAAGAAAGGAGTGCTCCTGAACCCGTCCACCCATCTTCACCATTTCAGGAACTAGCGGTAGGACTATCTTTACATTCCCATTCAACGTGCGGATCTCTGGACTGTCTATTTTCATTACATTTCATCTGTTGCTGTTTTTCATGATTTACTCTGTGTGTTTTGTTTGTGCTTTGTTGTATTTAATGTGTAATCGCCATAAGGGGAACAGGAGTGGTATCGTTGTTTTCATTTATTTAATTTGTTTTCATTACATTCTTTATTTGCTGTTTGATTACTGGTTTGCTTTGTTTTTGTCTGTTTGTGAGTGCGTGCGGGTCCGGCCAAGGCTGGGTGCATCCCTGGAATCTCCACCATAAAAAAAAAATAAATTGCCGTCATTTCGACGGTGTGAATCTTAGAGGCACCGGACCGCTACAGCGTTATTCATTTCTCCTTGCTGCTGATTGACTGTGATGCATCCCTAGCTGAGTGTTCTTCAGAAAAAACCCTCTTTAAAAACGCTGATAGACTACCTTCACATTGCTCCCTTACTTGCTGGGCGGCTGCTGTATTGCGTGATATGCTTCTCGTTCCTGTCTCTACAATCTCCTGTGATTCTGTGCAATTCTGTGACCCAAGCGTGACACACTGCAGCCTGACTGTCTCTGGGACTGAGCCGCTGTACTATAGCCTGCCAGCATCAGCGCTTATCTCTGTGTGCTTGCATGCAGCCAGTTCAAGCGCAGTTGGCTCGGTGGCGTCAGTTACACCTTGTACATATTGTTCCAGTAATTTTTTAAATAGTTTTTACAGTTCATTGTCCTCACAGGTGGCGCAGTGGTAGTGCTGCTGCTTTGCAGTAAGGAGACTGTGGAAGATTGTGGGTTCACTTCCCGGTTCCTCCCTGTGTGGATAGCGCTTTGAGTACTGAGAAAAGCGCTATATAAATGTAATGAATTATTATTATTATTATTCATTAGCTGTGTGTAAAATGATCAGTGTTGCAGTAATTGTGATGTTCTTTGCATGAAAAAAGTGTTCCATTAAAATGTAACTTTTTCTTTGTGAATTGTGACGTTTACTTAAAGTGCAGAAAAAAAGTATTTGGCGTCCAGGGATGCATTAACCCCCAAGTATGTGGCAGTTTAAGAGTTAAAGCCCCAAGATGCCGCTGAAAGGCCCTGCACCTTCTAAGGCTTCTAGCTGTAACATCTGTATTTTACATTCTAGCACTGCGGGAGACATAGCAGTACAGTACTGTGCAGTATACGGGTTTACCTTTACATTCTTTTTTTAGGTAATGTATTAAGCTGAGTTTGAAATTAAATTTAAAGTGTTTTGGGGACATATTTAGGGTTTAAACTATAAAAATAGGCATTTTTTTTTTTTACCACATCCAAAACACACAGTTTTTCACAATTCGCGGGTGCACTAGGAACATAACCCCTGCAAATTTTGGTGTACTGTATTTAGAAAACTGTGTTTTTTTTATACTTGCCAGACTGTGTCTAGGTGGAGAGTTAATTGCTGTAAAACTAAAACTAAATAAAAACAAACTAGAATGATAAAGTAAAATTACAAAGAAGTGGAAAAACTATAAATAAAAATGAAATAAAAAGTAATGAAAATCTAAATAAAAACTAAAAAATAGAAAATGGCAAAAAACTAAAACTAAATAAAAGGTAAACAATGAAATCAAAAACTAAAACTAGCATCAAGCAGAGAGAATTTCAACATGTTCCAGCATCAAGTATTAGAGTGTAGAGGCAGATCAATAGTATAACATTCGCAAACTCAATGAACAGTGCATTAAGATTTAAGAATAACATGCAGTCTTAATATAGAGTAGTTATATAATGAGACATACAGTAAGCTTTTATGTTTTGTAACTAACAATTTTTGATCTGTAAATTTTATATAATACAGTGCTGCAAAAGGAAGTTATGTTACAGAGATTCTCTGTTTCAAGGGTAAATAAATTGAACTTACTTAGAAGTTGTTGCTTCCCCCAGAGCAGACAACCGCACTCCGAACCTAGGATGTCCAGTATTGTTTGTTAAATGTAAGCTAATTTGCTGTCTTGAAGTTTAAAATAAGAGTTTCTTAGTACTAGGTGAGGCACCTGGGCTGGGAGACCACTAGACTTTGAATACAGCACATTCTTTTGAATTCTTTTGTTTCAAGATGTTTCAAGATGTCTGTCTTGCACCAATTGCTGCATTTTGCATTGCCCCTATTTTTTCCAACAAAATGTAGCCACACTTTTGAGTGTTTGATGTGGTCCATAGTTCACAGCCTGGGTGCTGAGCAAAAGGAATTGACATGCCTTTGACATATGACTTAGGCTATACCATTCTCACAGATCCATGGGAAGATGTGCGTGTCTGCATCAAAGATGTTTATTAGATTAGTAGCAGTAAACCCCCGATTCTCTAAAGAATCGCAAATCCAAGAATGGCAATTACTTTCTGTTCCCTCCAATCTTTGTAGGGATGAAAAATCATGGAGGGTGGGAGCGTCCTGGGAAAGTTTTCATTTAATTAAATAAATATATTTGTACTAAAGCTGTTTCTTTTTGGAGCCGTGACTCCTTTGGTTCTGGTGTTTCAGAAGCGCGTTGTAGGCACCTTCGTTTATTGTTTTTATCTATGCAGTGTCGTTTTTGTTTTTCTATGGGTATGTTGTTAGCTAGAAGTCGTTTGCTGTTAGGAATCATAATTGAACTTTCTTTTAACACTGAATTACCTTAATGTGATTTAAATAAGCCACACAGACAGCTGCCACACTGAGTGCTGGCACAGTGGATTAGAGCACACTGACTGGTGGCACTGTGTAGTGGAGTAGCTGCTAGTACTGTGGAGTGGAGAACACTGACCGCTGGCACTGTGGAGTAGCTGAGTGCTGGCACTGTCAGTAGTCACCACTACCTCAAGTTTAAATACATAGACATATATAGATAGACGCCGCATTCACTGTGTTTCCCAGTCGACACGATATGTCAGCGCGTCAGCCTTATTGTGAGTGGCAAAAGTGCCATTTACACTAATACAGGTAGACGTGGAAACCGGGTTTTCTGATGAAAAAACAATAACGTTTAAAACAGAATCGTTTACATACTGTTTTTTGGTGAATCGTTTAAATGCAATTATTTATATGGATTTATACACTAATAATGGCAATTATTAAATAATAATAATTATAATTATTATTATTAAATAATTCCTCCCATATAAGTAACATTTCGGGGACTGCCTACTTCTATCTTCGAAACATTTCCAGACTTTGTCCTGTTCTTACGCAACATAGTACTGAAGTATTGGTTAATGCCCAAGTCACCTTACGTATAGATTACTATAATGCTATTCTATCTGGCATGCCACAAAAACTCATCCATCGCTTACAACTTCTTCAAAATTCTGCTTCCAGGATAATAACCTGCTGTTCTAAATCCACTGAACATATTACACCTATTCTCTCTCAACTTCACTGGCTCCCTGTTAATTACAGAATACAATACAAAATACCGCTCTTAACATTTAAAGCTCTCCACAACCTCATTGATCTCCTACAGACTTAAACTCCGTCTCGCTCACTCAGATCCTGTAATTATGAGAGTATTCAGTCTGGCAATACGGTGCAGCCTTAGTTTGTGGAATACAGACACAACTAAAGACATGAGCATAAAATGATGGTTGTCAATTTCAAACTGTGTTTCCTCAATGTGCTTCTTGAGAAAAAACATCATCAAGTTTGAGAAATGTTAACAGCTAACAACAATCTACATAGTTAGTGACTAAATACGTTTAGCCAAAACGTTGTTTGGAGGCTCACTTGAGCACATAAATGCATAGCTTTGCTAGCTTAGCCTGGCTTAGCTAAAGTAAAGATTATAAAACGGGATTTTCTAATGGCCAAATATAACCAAATCAATTGTTCAGCCTTACCTATGAAATGAAATCCCCCGGGATCTGGTTTGGAGCGTACAGCGGTTTGTATAATCCCAAGCAGCACATTATTCATTACTTCACTCCACTGCAGTGCCACTCACAATATGACAGCGACGTTGATGTACGATTCTGTTGGTCATGAGGCGTCGTTATTCTATGTCTATGTTTAAAAATGTCACCATGGCAACTTGTTGGCGTGCACGCTTTACCTCAAGTTTAGTTTACAGGTTGTGTTGTGTTGTTTGGGCGCCACGTACTGACTCTGGGAAGCCGCTGGGTTTGACTCTGGGGCGCTGAGGCTCTTTGCGAGTGCGCGTGCGCTTTTGGCACGGGTTGCTTCTGGCATCCGTGCATATATACAACCTTCGTAAACATTACTAAACGAAGGTTGTATATGCGGTGGTGTGCGTGTTCGGGCGGCAGTTGTATTGTGACCTGAAATTTAGTTTGCAGGTTGTGTTGTGTTGTTTGGGCGCCACCTACTGAGTGTGGGAAGCCGCTGGGTTTGACTCTGGGGCGCAGTGCGCTTTGGTGCGTCTTGCGTCTGGCATCTGTGCATATATACAACCTTCGTTTAGTAATATAGATAGTTGATTGAAAATATGCAGTAATCAATAAGTGGACCTGTAATTTAAATGCCTTTTCAGTTTCCTGGTTCTTTAAAATTTAGAACCAGTTCAAATTTGGAACCAGTTCTTGAGGCTTAACCCAGTCAGGGTGATGTTTAGAATGGAGTCTTTTCTTAGTATTCCAGGTCATTTCCTTTTGTGGGCTAAATAAAATCTAATTAAAAAAATGGGGAAGACAAGTAATTTTAAAAAGCCCAATTGTTTGCCAAACATTTCTTGTTTACATAGGCTTTACTTTTAGCTGCAGACAAGTTATCCAGCCAGCAGGTAAAGGAAAGCGGTCTACTGTACTATAGACATCAGCTCCATATGATCTTGTTTTGGGGCCTCACACAGTTAAATTCTACGATTTTCATTTAGCTTTTATGCACATAGATAGGGAAGTGTATCTTTAATGTCACTCATTCTCACGCATAACACATGCACACACACTTAACTGGTGTCCTGTGCAGGGATTGTTCTTGCCTTGCGTTCTGTGCTTTTTGGGATAGGCTCCAGCCCCACATGGCCCTGCTTAGGATTAAGTGGGCTTTAAAAAGCTATGAAATGGCATGGTCATTTATGTTAACATTCAGCTTTAAAGCAACAACCTCTTCTGGAATTTAACTCCATTTAGCTACAAAAACTCTAGAAAGCATTTACTCACTATTCTGAGTTTTCAGAGTTAATATTCAAAATTATAAGTTTTTCATATTGTACTAGTTGGGTGAATTGGTGCTGCTGCTGAATTTGTCAACTCATTGATTACTGTGATAGCAGGAGGGCACAAGGTCAAATCAGAAATAAAGAAATTGCATAATAAAAATGAACTAATGTAGTTTTCAGGTTTTCTTGATGCTGATAGTGTACTTAAATTAATTCTTCTATTTGTGTATGTGATGGTGCGGATTGGCCCCACATTATCAGGTCTCATGGGGAGCCTGCAGAACCCACCACCATCGATAATGTTTCTGAGGAATGAGCAGAGCAAAGGAAAACACCACAGAAAGCAAGGGGAAGGTGAAACAGTGCTCAGTGCTTTTATTAAAATAGTCCATCAAAATCAAAGTGCTCAGTAAGTGCAGTGCAGAATTCAAATAATCCAGTAGAAGTGGAGGTTAAAATAATCCATAAATAAATCCAGTAAAAACAAGGTTTAAAATCATCTGACAGGAAAATGTCCTCTTCTAAAAGCCAGGTGCATCTTTCTTAAAACTGACGTCTCTTCTGCTTCTCCCATACGGGCCTCACAGCAGTGGAGTCGCCCTGCTGAGAGGTACAGCCAACGTTCCACGCGTCCAGGTTCCTGCTGTTCCATGGCTATAGCACCCTTGCTTCTACCATAGCTGATTTAGATTTAGATTACAAAGTATGACAACTGTCCAAACTGTATGTATTAGGCTGCGTTGTTTGCCAGAAAGTGAGGTGGAGTTTACAAGTTTTCTTTGACCAGTCTTAAATAAACAACGCTTCATTTTTGCCAATTAAAATGGCCATGCCTTTCACTCTATGGTCAGTTCTTATTCTGAGCATGTTTGGTGAATTACAAGATCAAACAACAGTAATTTTAACATAATTTGAGGTTGTCTTATATATATGTATATTTCTATATATTTCTATATATTTTAGTAGCATAAAGCATATAGTAGCATGTGAGCGTATCAATTATTAATGGGTGGAACGTTAATTAAATATGGTTAAACACTGTCGAAAATAGATAATAGTTTTATCTTCCAACAAAAACAGTTACAATTGATGCCAATTTGAAGCAAGTGAGCAAAGTTTACCCTCACTGCTCATTGCTTGATGTTCTCAGTGTTTTGGTTTGACAAGATGGTGTAGACCATCCTTGTGCTGAATTTCTTATTTTTATGCTGAAAGGGTACACTAAAACTGTAATAATGGTTTCCTTTTTTCTTTTTAGAAGTAGATTCAGCTTTATGTATGGAGGTGAAATAATTTGCATCTGGTGTCTCTGTGGCTACATATTATGCACCCTGTTTATTTGTTGGTTTTGTCTAAACATGTGTGGAGTCAACTATTGTAACTCTTGTTAACTCATTAAAATGCATGAAACTAAGGTTGGATAGTACATTGCATCTATTATATACTGTAATTTACCAGCCTATGTCAGTTGTATAGTATATAGCAGAATATAGATCACTCTCACCCAGAACCCTCTTTGTACATTTAGCTTTACTATGGCACTACTGGAAAATCTAAAAGTTACAAGGAAATGCATACTGTAATTTTTCCCAGCAGTGTTTTTTGAAATCGTGTTATAAACTGAGCTTAAAGAAAGCTCATATAGAGAAACTTTGCTTTTGGTTGGCAGTGAAGCGAAGAGCTTGGAGGATGAATGGTTATGTAATGACATATGGTTATGTTAATGACATATATCAAAACTGAGAAAGAGAGTATGTATAGTAGTTTGCCCAGGCATTTTGAAATAAACATTTGTCAGGTCCAAAAGATCAATCTCAAATACACATACAAGTCTTACTTTATAAATAAATAAATAAATAAAGATGTGTAGTTGTTTTGGCATTTAGCTACTACTGTAATATTTCGATAAATGTAGTAAAATAAGCAATTTTTGAGAAAGTAAATAAAATAGCACAAATTTTACTTGAATAAATTAGGCATTAGGCATGTGTAGCCACCAAAGTATAAGGCGAGTTCAAGCATGGGTAAAACACGTGCGGAAAGAAATCTCTTAGTCCAGAAGTTTGTTTTAAAAATATTTAGTGAAAATTAAAAGCTAATAATCCACACAAGAATAAAGAAAAAAGTTACACATGTAGAATAAAAGGTAAAAAAAAAAAAAAAGGAAAAATGTATCTTCTCTAAACTTAGCTTTTCTTCAGAAACTTCAGTTATTTCTGTACTTAAAAGTTCTTAATTTCTTTTTCTGTATACCTTAAGCTTATGGCTCTGCACTTAAATAAGCGCGTTGTCTTATGAGTTACTTCTCACACTCAAAAGGCCCATAGGCACGTAGGCATGGTTTAAAACCATGTGCCCTCTACACCTTACACATGGCAAGGCTGGTCACTAACTGAGAATAATGTTTAGTCAGAGCCGTTAGAAATGGCTAGAATATACCAATACGATTCTACTTATGGGGGTTATAGGAACCTCCCATAGATTATGCATTGTCATTTAGTAAAACATTTATGAATCTTATGTAACTAGGAAATGGCTCTTACAGCATGTATTTAATGAAACCTAACAAAGTTATATAGCTATATATTGATTTTTTTTTGTTTTTTTTTTTTTGTTTTCAACAGCAGTTGTTTCTTTTTCAGAGTATGTTTTTGACTCAACATGTCACTTGAATTGTGCTAATGGGACTTTTAATTTTTCAGTTTTCTCAGACATTAAAAACTACATAGTTTTTTTTACTAGACTTTTCATTATTTATCTTTCATTTATAGGTGTACTTCTGAAAATTTTCAGATATTAATTGTAATTGAACCTTCATTGTTTTGTTTTTTTTTTTCAACAGGTGATGAAACTATCTTCAGCTTGGACAGTGGATTAATTAAGAAAAGGTCCTTCAACACTAGACTTAACATCAGTGTATTTTTTTGTGTAATAATCCTGGGTGCTGCAGTAAAGAAAAAAAGCACAATATTTCTATAACTTTCTTTTTTTAATAAGTATCATTTTGTTAGTTTTAGAGATAGTATTCTAAAATATAATTTAAGCACAGTGACTAGCTTTTTTATCTTAATCAAATAAAAATCCTACTTATTAAAGTATTATTACTGATGTGCATTGACTAAATTAAATGCAATTCAGTTCAAAAGTAGGCATTATAAATCTTGGGTGGTGACATAGGTGGTGGAAAAAAAAGAAAGCTAGATTTGTAAATTAGTGAACATGTATGGCAGCGCCCGCTCGGTTGGGAAAATAGACAACAACAGTGGAAGCAATCAGAGTCCAGGCCGCTCCCCACGACTGCCTCGCTCTCCACGACTTGGTCACAGGAGGACCAATAGCACAGGTGGAAGTTCAGGTAGCAGCGTTGGAGGAGGAAGTGGTAAAACATTATCAATGGAGAATATTCAGTCATTGAATGCAGCCTATGCCACCTCTGGACCTATGTACCTAAGTGATCATGAAAGTGTAGGCTCTGACTTACCAAAAAGCACCATGACCTTAGGACGTTCTGGTGGACGTTTGCCTTATGGAGTGCGCATGACTGCCATGGGGAGCAGCCCAAATATTGCTACCAGCAGTGGACCAGGGGCTCCTGGTAATAGTGGAGTGGCTAGTGACACTATAGCCTTTGGAGATCATCACCTACCAGCAGTTAGCATGGCTTCAACAGTGCCACATTCTTTGCGACAAGCTCGTGACAATACAATAATGGATCTACAGGCTCAGCTGAAAGAGGTGCTCAGAGAGAATGAGCTGCTCAGAAAGGAAGTAGAAGTTAAAGAAAGCAAATTGAGCTCCTCAATGAACAGTATAAAGACTTTCTGGAGTCCTGAACTTAAAAAGGAGCGAGCCCTTCGCAAAGATGAGGTTTCTAAGATTGCTGTCTGGAAAGAGCAGTTTCGAGTTATACAGGAAGAGACTCAGGTAAGGAAGGGTTTTTCTTTTAATCTTAAATTTTGATTCTTTGGTCGCACAGAAGGTAAAGCTGCTGCCCCAGAACAACAGAGAATGGATTTTTTTGCCATATTATGCATTGTTTATGAGCAGTTTTTATATTCTTCCCATACCTGTTGCTTTCCTCCCACATCCCAAAGATGAATGTATTTTGCAGCCATATTTTGGCCAAGGGCAAAAGGAGTTTGTCCTGAATAGGACTGCGGACCTTTGTAGGTTTGATTACTGCCTTGTCTGTAGAGGTACTGGGATGTGCTCTAAACCGTGTGACCCTGAGTTGAATTAAGCAGTAGTGAAAATAGCTGTATAGATAGATAGAACTCAAAAAAATTGCTTCTGGCAGTTAATGTGAGTGGTTACCCATTAAGACAAAGGCAAATTTTATATAATGTTTAAACCGTTTGAGATAGCCTCTTGATATGAAAGCCAGCTGCAGGTTTTTGGTTTAATTTTGCCTAAATTGCATGCCCAAAAATGAATGGCTATTATTCTGCTTATGTAATAAACATGCTGCAAAAGGCTTAAGAGTAATGAGTATTTACTCTGTTAAAACTGAAAACTAATGCAGAGAGAGTGTGCAGTAGACAGCATCTGGGTATGGTGATTGAACCCATGATGCTTGAATCGTAAAACTGCTCAGTGTCATAAAGGTATACTATAAACAGTACTTGGAAATCAAACATAGCATTGAGTTCTTCAGCAAATACTTTGCTCTCAGTAGAGTCAATACTGATCTGAATCTGACACAAGCTCTTTATATTCCATATCACTAGCATTCTGTAACTTTTCAAGGTTTTTTTATTTATTTTATTTAAATTAAAGATATTTCTCTAGTACAAACTTCCAGTCTTTTTTGCTTGTCAACCAAACAATCCCTTGCACTTTCACAGTAGCTTGTACTTAAAGATAAGTAGTCGCAAACCCAATTTGTTTTGTGCCTTTTGTGCACAGCTGTGACATGAAGTATGAATGACTAATCATAAACAACTATATATCACTGGAGTGCTTTGAACCTCTGGTGTCCAATAGTAACGAGCCTTTCACTGTATGTAGCTCAGCCCGGACAGGATCTTTAATAAAAGCATATTCACTCAGCTGTGACACACTGCTCGCCTCGGCATATACGTGTGCATATCACATATTTTATTAATGAAAGAGAGCAGATGACATGAAAATGTATTATTTATTTGAAAAAAGATACCAATGAGTATGTAAAAAATACAATTATTGGTTTTGATTGACTTGTGAGCTTATTACAACATTTACCGATAGGACACCTGGTGCACAAGTGGATAAAAAATATAGCAGTAAAAAGAAATTAACCAAGCTTTGAATCCTCTTATTAGTACCTTTTGATTTTTAATTGGATATTGAATGCCAACTAATATGATGTTAGCCTGTTGTTCAAGTTGCATCTTGTTTAGAACCAGTTTTCAGTAGGCCCTTTTTTTGTTTTCTCAGCATTAAAGGAAAACCATCTAGTTCTCTTAATTGATGAATGCCATATTATAATCCTTTATCATTCAGTAATAATTTCTTGCATGGTATAACACAGAGTGCTTATGTAATAATATAAACAAGTAAATAATGTCCAAATAACAATGTGTTCTTCAGAAATACTAACCACATGGAGAAAAAAGACATTTGCACACAGCATTTAAACTCCCAGTAGACACCAATAGCGCTATTTCTGCTGATTGACTGCTGCCCTATGACGCATCTCCAGCTGAGTGTTCTCGTGTTTTCCGTTTTGTTCTTCTTAATCCTTAAACCGCCGCAACCGGCTATTGTCGTTTCCCAGTGTCATTTGCCAGTATGTAGGAGCCAAGTAAATTTGGCTACGTACATTCATTGAAAGCTGCAACCAGCTATTGTCGGTTCCCAGTGCAATTTACCAGCACGCCGGAGCTGATCAGTCAGTGCCATATGTTCGTTGAGCAGCCAGCTAATGACCACTGTCGGCTCCTGCAGCCTCACTGTCCCTAGGATTCAGCCACTGCACTAGACTAGCCTGCAAGTATCAGCGTTTAAAGTGTGCCAGTTCAAACACAGTTGGCTCGGTGGTGTCAGCTGCACCTTGTACATATTGTTCCAGTAGTTTTTTAAATAGTTTTTACAGTTCATTAGCAGTGTGTAAAGTGATCAGTGTTGCAGTAATTGTGATGCTCTTTGCATGAAAAAAAATGTGCTCCATTTAAAATTTAACTTTTTCTTTGTGAATTGTGACGTTTACTTAAAAAGTGCAGCAAAAAAGTATTTGGCATCCAGGGATGCATTAATCCCCAAGTATGTGGCAGTTTAAGGGTTAAAGCCCCAAGATGTTGCTGAAATGCCCTGCACCTTCTAAGGCTTCTGGCAATGAAGACACACTTGCATGAGTTACAGTACATATAGCGGTAACATTTTTTAATTTTACATTCTAGCACTGCGGGTGACATATCGGTACAGTACTATACAGTATATGGGTTTACCTTTACATTCCTTTTTATAGGTAATGTATTAAGCTGAGGATGAAATTAAAGTGTTTTGGGGGAATATTTAGGGTTTAAACTATAAAAATAGGCTTTTTTTTTTTTTTTTTTTTTTTTTTACCACATCCAAAATATGCGGATTTTCACAATTTGCGGGTGCTCTACGAACTTAAACCTCACAAATTTTGGGGGTGTACTGTATATGTATATATGTGTGTATGTATAAATTACCTTAATACATGACCTAAAAACAGAATGTAAAGGTAAACCCATCTACTGTACTGTACTGCTATGTCTCCCGCGGTGCTAGAATGTAAAATACCGATGTTACCACTACAGTGATCCCTCGCTATATCACACTTCGACTTTCGCGGCTTCACTCTATCACGATTTTTTCTCATACACGCTTACGTCACTACGCGTGTGCTTTCTGAGAGCTTTTATCTAAGCCCCACGATGGCTCCTGCTTTTTCTAAGCCTTCTGACAATGAAACTAAGCGCCGGAGGAAGATGCTTACCATCCAGGAGAAGGTGAAACTGTTGGATATGATCAAAGATGGCAATACCCTACAAAAGCCTCTTCACGCATATGAAAAGACAGCGCCAGCAACAGCCGCGCACCCAGACACCCACTGCCTACTCCTAGTACTCCTTCAGCGGAAGAAGAAAACGACGCACCTGCTGAAGATACTGCACCACCTTGTCACGCTTGGGTCACAGATTTGCACAGAGACACAGGAGGTTGTAGAAAAAAAAGAACTTTATTCAAAGCACTGCAAACAAACATTTGTCTCTTTTCAAAAGTTTAAACGTGCTCCATGACAAGTCAGAGATGACAGTTCCGCCAGGAGCAGAGAATGTCAGAGAGAGAGAGAGAGAGAGAAACAAAACAACCAATTCCAAAGCTGAGAGGTGCTGCACAATACTTTTAAGTAAGCGGAGTACCGCGTGAGAGGTTTATCGCTCGTTATAGCGCAAGTAAGAAGGGTAAGGAGCAATGTGAAGATAGACTGTCAGCTGTTTCAGGGGTTTTCCCAGGGGTGTCTGTGTTCTCTGAGGGTGCATCAGCGCTCCAGCTTACAACCTGAAGACTCTCCTACTGAGCTCGTGCCTTCATAGGTTAGTGGTTGTGTGTAAGAACTGTGTGTGTGTGTGTAATTAAATGTAAAGTACAATAATAATAATATGATATTTGTAATGTCTAATATGTCTTATTTTCTCTTATTTTGTCTAATATATTGGGTAATACGAGTGTAATGGTGACTAAAGGGTGTTATTTCATGTCTAGAGGGCTCTAATAATGTTAAAAAACGTATTTAGAAGGTTGTAAACAGGTTTTCTATGCTCTAACTGCGAAAATATTCGATTTATAAATAAAGAATCCTACTTTGCGAAAATTCATTTATCGTGGTAGAGTCTGGAACGGATTAACCGTGATAAACGAGGGTTCACTGTATATGTACTGTAATTCATGCAAGCGCGTTTTCTTTGGTATGCGCTGTCATTTTCTTTGTTATAAGTAGAGTAAATACATAATAATTTCATTTAATTAAAATACAGTAAAATGTATGGGTACTCACCAATGATGAATGATATTGATGATGATGATGAAGTAGCTGTGCAGTACGATGCAGAGGATTTAAAACTCCTCGTGTGGCACCTCTTCTTCAGGTGCTTCAGGAGGAATCGTATCTTTGGACGGGTCTTTTTCTGGTTGGGTTTCGTGCTGGCTTTTCTTTATAGGTTTCAGGAACATTTTGATGGGAAGTTGCTACATTGTCTCCTGTAGCGAACTGCTGGTACAATTTTCGTGCTTTCTCACGGATGATGTTACCGTCCAAGGGGATGTTCTTCTTCCTGCAGTTGGTGATCCACAATGCCAAGGCAGTTTCCATCCTGACGATATTTTTATTCCTTACGGTCATTACCTTTTTGGCATTATCACAGAAACTTACAGATACAGTACTCCAGATCACTGCTTCGTTCTTCTTTATGTAGCGTGTGGTGCATTCATTAATGCCATAGTGGCGCGCTACTGCAGCATAACTTTTTAGTTCCTGGAGCAAATCCATTAGTTCAACCTTCTCCTAGAGTGTTTTAAACTTTTTCTGGCGCTTAGGCTCAGTGCCAGAAGCCTTAGAAGGTGCACGGCATTTCGGTGTCATCTTGTGCATTTAAGAATAACAAAATGAATACAATAACAAAGTGGAAAACACAAGGACATTCAGCTGGAGATGCGTCACAGGGCAGCAGTCAATCAGCAGCAAGGATAAATGAATAATGCTCTCGCATTGGCTACTTTCACCATCCCAAACCACGTTTCCCTCAGCGGTGGTCAACCCACTCAGCTGGAGACGTGTCACAGGGCAGCAGTCAATCAGCAGCAAGGAGAAATGAATAACGCTCTCGGATTGGCTACTTTCATTATCCCAACCTGTGTTTCCCTCAGCTGTTGCTTCCTGTTCTCTCTACAGCACAGTATTGCCATGATAAAAGCCTAAAAAATTGCGGAGGATATTTGCACTTTCTGCTAACAGTTAATAGTTAGGTTCTAAGGAAAAATCTGTGAACGACTGAGTCTCTGAACCCTGAACCGCGACTTCATGGGGGTCTACTGTATATATGTGTGTGTGTGTGTATATGTATATGTATATGTATATATATATATATATAATATATATATAATATAAAATACACAGGGTGAGGCAGAAAGGACGGACGTTTTTTACAAAATCACAAAATTGTTCATTTTTTCTTACAAAGAAATTTATTGAAAGATTTGAGTTCATATTGAAATAGCATTTGACAAAATCAAGTGTGGAAAACAACATCTCCCATGTGGTGTCCGTTATCACTGATGCATTTCTGAAGGCGTTCATGGAAGTTGGCCTCCACTCTTTTCAACATTGCTCTGTCGATTTGGACGACTTCCACGCGAATGGCTTCCTTCAGTTCCTCTAATGTACGGGGCTTATGCTCGTATACATGTGCCTTGAGGTGACCCCACAAGAAATAATCGCACATGGATAAGTCAGGGGACTGAGGAGGCCAATGAATGTCACCAAACCTGGAAATGAGGTGACCAGGGAAGAGAGGGCGAATAACATCCATTGATGCTCTAGCTGTGTGGGCTGTCACCCCATCCTGTTGAAACCACACACGCCGGATGGGAATACGGTTTCGTCGTAATTCAGGTAAAAAGAAGTTGTTTATCATCTCGCTCCAAGTTCACGGTAGCAGCATTCCCATTATCATCTTCGAAAAAGTAAGGACCAATGACACAAGTTTTGTCCATAGCGCACCAAACCGTCACTTTCGGGCTGTGCGGCAGTCTTTCGTGTCATTTTTTTCGGATTTTCAGAAGCCCAATAACGGCAATTCTGTTGATTCACCAAGCCATTGAGATTAAAATGAGCTTCATCACTCATGAACAAAATGAGGTTGTCATTTTGCTCAAAAATTGCTTCCATTTCATGTGCTAACTTCAGTCGCTGTGCGTAATCCCCAGCCTTCAACTGTTGCACAGGCTTTCTGCCTCACCCTGTGTGTGTATATATATATATATATATATATATATATATATATATATATATATATATATATATAAGGTGTGTGTGTATACAGTAATCCCTCGCTATATCGCGCTTCACCTTTCGCGGCTTCACTCCATTGCGGATTTTATATGTAAGCATATTTAAATATATATCGCGGATTTTTCGCTGCTTCGCGGGTTTCTGGTCTTTTAATTTCTGGTACGTGCTTCCTCAGTTGGTTTGCCCAGTTGATTTCATACAAGGGACGCTATTGGCAGATGGCTGAGAAGCTACCCAGCTTACATTTCTCTTTCTCTTGCGCTGACTTTCTCTGATCCTGACGTAGGGGGATTGAGCAGGGGGGCTGTTCGCACACCTAGACGATACGGACGCTAGTCTAAAAATGCTGAAAGATTATCTTCACGTTGCTATCTTTTGTGCAGCTGCTTCCTGAAACGACATGCTGCACCGTGCTTCGCATACTTAAAAGCTCGAAGGGCACGTATTGATTTTTGCTTGCTTGTTTTTCTCTGTCTCTCTCTCTCTCTCTCTTTCTGTGCTCTTGACGGAAGGGGTGTGAGCTGCCGCCTTCAACAGCTTTGTGCCGCGGTGCTTCGCATACTTAAAAGCCAAACAGCCCTATTGATTTTCCTCTGCCTTTATGACAGTCTCTGCTCCTGACTCCTTTGAAGAGGAAGATATGTTTGCATTCTTTTAATTGTGAGACGGAACTGTCATCTCTGTCTTGTCATGGAGCACAGTTTAAACTTTTGAAAAAGAGACAAATGTTTGTTTGCAGTGTTTGAATAACGTTCCTGTCTCTCTACAACCTCCTGTGTTTCTGCGCAAATTTGTGACCCAAGCATGACAATATAAAAATAACCATATAAACATATGGTTTCTACTTCGCGGATTTTCTTATTTCGCGGGTGGCTCTGGAACGCAACCCCCGCGATGGAGGAGGGATTACTGTATATACTATATATATGTATGTGTGTGTATATATGTGTATAAAAAGTTACATTAATAATGTGGTTATTATTAATGTTATTATAGTTGTTTTAATTCAAATGGTTATTTAAACAGGCGACTTATGCGGTGTTTGTTTTTTGTATAGTTGATCATCAGCACTCTTGGTGACTATTCAGTTTTAAAGCTGTGATACACAATACCACAGCAGGATAAAGTAAAATGAATACACTTGAAATTGTAGTACAAAAGAATGAACATATCTCATTCTGCTATGTACAGTGGACTGTAATCAGGACACAAAATTTCAGTTATACAAGGTGACCTCTGTGTGTGAAGTGGGGCTGCTCCACAAGTTTGCCATGTGACAAACCAATATCAGATTCTACATGTTGTAATTCATATAAATAGTCTGCAAACATAACGGCACAAGATCTTTTAGCCTTGAGCCTACAGAGTGTCAAACGTTACCCAGCAGCTGATTACCGTCTCCAGAGTCCTTGTTGATAAAGGTTGTTTTGTGAATGTCTCAATTAAAACTTGTAAAATAAAAATAAGATGTATTTTATTATTTTGCAAGCTTGGCAGCTTTCTTTTCCTTTTAGCATGCATATAATTTTGATGAACACAAACCTGTCTTATCTGAATAGTATAATTACTGGAAAAGACCAAAGACCCCTGACAAGATTGTTCATTTGAATTGTTCTGCGCACAGAATTTTGGAGTGATTGAGCCATCCTAGCTACTGTGTATATGTTATAAAAGCAACGTGACTTTAGCCTGTAGTGTTTCTTCAGTAGTGTTCAAATATTAACACAGTAGTGTTTTTTGAAACTTGAACAACAGAAATACATTTTTATCACTATTATTTTCGTCTTGAAGAGCTACTTTCTTTTTTGCTTGTCTTAGTATTTGCACTTAGAATAATAAACTGAACCAACTGGCAAATAAAATTAGTAAAACACGCACTGCCAAAAGTACAGCTTTCTCCAAGTTTCTGTAGTAGAAGTGATGTTGCACAATACAATTTCAATCTGTGGTAAACAAAATATCTGAATGCTTAGTAGAGTTTGTGTCGTGTTAACTTTATCGTGTTGGCAGATTGGGTCAGATACAGAATCAATTGCCAGCGAAGTTGAGCTATACAATCTAATTGTAATATTTTGGTCCAGTATTATAACTGAAATTTAAATTGTAATTTTTTTTTTCCTAATGTATTACTAAATTTAAAAAAATCAAATGAAATTACACAAATACAGTAGGTAGTTAAATCAAACTCTGAAAACTACACGAGTCCACAAAACATCTTACTGTGCATATAGCCTAGGAGGACATGCCAAATTTTTGTTAAATAATATAAAATCTTTTCCTGTTTAACCTGCACTTTTGTTAACAAACAAACATTTCACTAGGGTCAAATTCATGAATTAGGTTTCTTGCCAGTAGTGCTAAATGACAATGCAGAGTACAGTGTAGTGAACATGTAAGGTGGTGGATTGATTTTTACAGAGACTTTCATGAAGTATGTTTTTTTATTATTAAAAATTGTTTATTAAATATATCAGTAGTAGTGAAGGGCTATACTATCCACTGCAAAACAGCGCATATTGCATGTAATTTGTTAGTCTTGTGCTTAATGGCATATCCTATAACTGTATGCCTTAAAGTCATCCATCCATCCATTTTCCAACCCGCTGAATCCAAACACAGGGTCACGGGGGTCTGCTGGAGCCAATCCCAGCCAACACAGGGCACAAGGCAGGGAACCAATCCCGGGCAGGGTGCCAACCCACCGCAGGACACACACAAACACACCCACACCCACACACCAAGCACACACTAGGGCCAATTTAGAAACGCCAATCCACCTAACCTGCATGTCTTTGGACTGTGGGAGGAAACCGGAGCGCCCGGAGGAAACCCACGCAGACACGGGGAGAACATGCAAACTCCACGCAGGGTGGACCCGGGAAGCGAACCCGGGTCCCCAGGTCTCCCAACTGCGAGGCAGCAGCGCTACCTACTGCGCCACCGTGCCGCCGCCTTAAAGTCAGTATTTTCAAAAAATGACGGAACACAGGATCAGGTTATGGTTTGTCCTGTGTTTTGTCAATCGAAGCTTACCGGTACATTTACTGCGTTTTGCAGTAGCATTATACTTCTTACAAGCTCGTGTGCTGTGTTTGTGCTTATACTCATAGTAATTTCAGAGGTACACTTAAATATAAGGATTACTTATTTCGAAGATGATTTCAAGATAAGCCAATTATTTTGCTTTTAGATTCCCATTGTTTCAATAATATAATTTGTTAAAGGGTGGATTAAATAAAGTTGCATATGTTTAAGTTGTTTACCCGAAACTTTAAGACAAAATTTTTAATTCATACATTGTTTTCCTAAATTGCACTTTATGCATATTTTCAAACATCTAAGATGGATGTCAGAATATATGCTGTCTTGGATTTTTTTCCCCCACCACATTAGCTATTGTTGCTGCATCATTGGTTTTCATAGATACATTTCTAATTTGTCATTATAGTAATCAAGCACTGAATAACTATGTGGCAGATGGCAAGGAATCCAGGATGCATTCTTTTTTTTGTAATTTAAGTTATCCATGCACACTCCTACATTTTGCCATCTCAGTTTTTTTTCTTGTTGCTCTGATTTTCATTGCTCTCTAGAAATCCAATCCATAGGTTTTGAAGTTTGTTGGTCATTTTATTTTGTGTTTTTTTTTTATATCTGATTTCTTATATTGAAATATTTTATACTGGTAGATTTTTTTCCTGTTAGCAATTTAATGCTTTTGCAATATTTAACAACAATGTTTCATTTTGTTAGGCAAATAAAAGTAATTAAAGTACCTTCCTCTGTTTATCTTCAAAATCTTGATAATTTTTGTGAGGAAAGAAATCAAATCATGCATAGAAAAGATTATTTTTTAGGACTAGGGGGCTCCGCCCCCTGCTCGCTTCGCTCGCCAACCCCCGTGTTTGATTTACCGGATATACAATACAATTTATTTTTTGTATAGCCCAAAAATCACACAAGAAGTGCCACAATGGGCTTTTAACAGGCCCTGCCTAATGACAGCCCCCCAGACTTGACCCTCTAAGATGACCAGAAAAAACTCCCAAAAAAAAACCCTTCTAGGGAAAAAATGGAAGAAACCTTGGGAAAGGCAGTTCAAAGAGAGACCCCTTTCCAGGTAGGTTGGGCATGCAGTGGGTGTCAAAAAGAAGGGGGTCAATACAATACAGTACAATACATAGAACAGAATAAATCCTCAGTACAGTGTAAAAATAAAAATTCTAGAAGTACGGAGTAGAATTTCACATTAGATGATATCACATACAGTAATATGATTTGGATTTGTTTTAAGTCCTGGAGACCTCAATCATCAAGCTGCCTCCCCCATTTTGCCATTCCACATCTGAAATAGCGCTAATCCGATGAAAGGACCCCTCATTCCCACGTCCCCATTCATCAGGGATGACTTTACTTTAGGCCGGGAATCTACAACGGCTGAACGTACGCATAGGATATGCCTTTGGATCATTTGCTGTCTTTTTGCTGCTTGCTAGCTGCCTCTTCTGCCTGTCGCATGTCGTTATTTTAAGAGCTGGGAGCACATGATGCTTGTCTGCCAAAAGCAATCCAACAACTGCTAGCTTAGAGGTCTGTTGACTTGTTTTAAATGATGGCTCACTGCCTGGTCTCGCGTGATGTTGTAAAAGCAATACCTGTAATTTATTTCTGGCCCCGGGCGTGGTTGAATTCTTTCTTGCAGGACGTATAACGCTGCTCGCGTTCGTGGTGGGAGGGGAGGGGAGGGGAAGCGAGGGGAGGCTGCCCTTCGATCTTTTTAAAGCCTGTGCAGCCGCTGTCCTTTTTGCTACGGCCCTGGGACAATCTCTTGCCACCAAGTCTCATGTTTTCGGTCCCTGCGAGACGCACTGTTGCAAGTCTCCTTTAAAATGTCTTTTGAGATGATCACATATCGTAGCCTTGCATTTGCTTTCCATTCCAGGATTTTCTTTTATATATAGAGAGATGTCCCCCATAACTAACCTTACTCATTCACACCTGAACAGGTTGATGGCAAAATTTACCACATCTATGTAAATTCTATTTTTATAACTTTTTGTAGCTTGACAAAATGATACTTTGAGTAAGAGTCATGTTCATGGAAATTGGAAAAACATTGAAAAATTTTTGATAATTGTAATCAGTTGAATACTTGGTGTTAATATAGCAAGGGAATGCCTGATGGATGCTGATAAGATAATGAGAAAAAAATCATATAATGTCAGAAATGGACAAAGATTGAATTGGTTATGCCTTTTCATTCACCCTTAAATTCTCACTTTTTCCCTTTACTTCGATACTTTTTTGATGTGCAATTAGTTATTTGCCATGGGCATTAAAAACAACAGTATCTAGCACTTGTTTAGATTTATTAATCAATTTTTTGTTATATGGCCTTAGTTTCCAGAAAATGTGCAATCAATCAATCAAATTATAAGACACTGTTCTTATTCAAGAGGTTGCCTGCCTTTTTCATGTTGTTTTGGATTCATGCTTTGTCAGTGGAAGAGTGGAGGCAATCTTGTTAGCTGTTTGTTTTCTTAAAACAACTTTTTCACTTATTCAATTTTTCCCCCAATATCCTCTGTTTTTGATGGAATGAAAATACTAAACTTTTGAATCAATTTCTCTTGAAGATGTTGTTATTATTGATTATGCACAATGTAGTATACTGTAGATTTGGGAACACAGTCACCTGAGAGATAAGCTGGATATGGAAGACAAAGTAAGTCATGCAGACAGGACCTAGAAGAATACATAGTATTAAGTTAATCTCAGGAGAAGGGAAGAAGAATGAGCAAGACAAAACATTAAATTTGCTTTTTACCTGACATTCTTGACTACACAAGTTACACAAGTTGGCTAATATAGTCTCATTTATTTTGTGGTCAATAAATGCAGAAACTGATGCAAATTGAATTCCATTTATTCTTGTAAAACAAGCTTCCACTGTATGCTGTACACAATTACTAACATAGTTTCATACAGAGACCCTGACAAGTTGTCCCCCACCCCAAAGACAAGCTTGTCCTCACCATAAAGAAAATTTATAGGCCCTGATTGGATTAGGCTTTTTATCCTGACAAGCCCAGATAAACACTTGATTCTCAACTGCAGACCAGAACATGCATGAATGCCCACCATTAATCATCATGGTTCAAGAAATATCCTTTCTGTTACTTAAATTTTTCAGCTACACTGATTTTATTTCTATTAACATCCGAGTCTGATTTCCCACCATAGTCATGTGCCCATTATTATTAGTGACAAATAAATGATTATCATTAGTCTTTACATTCTTTACTGTTAAAAGCTACATCAAACACTTGCTGATAGGTAATTCATGTAAAGAAGCAAGAAAAATGGACTCTGTTACTTAGCATGACAAAAAAAGCCAGTTGAAATTTCTTGAAAAAAATAATGTAGTCCATAAAATGGTCAGTACATCATCTACATTACAGTTAATACTCTTGTGTACAATACCCAATCTTCTAGTATTTTATGCAGCTCTGATAATGAGGAAAAATATTTTCCTTCTTTTAGATTTCAGATAATTTTACTTTATATATGTAGCCAGTTATTTAATATCTATTAAGGCTTTGCTATCTGGAATCTTTTACAAACCTCCCCTTATCAACCTGTACCTTTCAATCACGTTATTTAGGTGTATTGGTTTGAAATTGACTTTAGAAGTGGCTATGAGGTGCATTGCAAAGTTCTTTTTGTTTGTCCCCCCCACTATTATTTTTGCAAATCATTGCTATACTGAGGTGAATCTAAGCATTAGTTTCCTTTTATCTGTAAAGATATAAATAGATAATACAGTAGTCAGTACTGCCTAGAGGCTAAACCTTGATAGGCTTGTGATTCCAGGAGGCAAGCTTGTTATCCTGTCTACAAATAGACTGACTAAAGTGATGACACAGCAGCTGCAAAATAAGACTCCATGTCCACATGGATAGAATGTTACGATGGTGTGAAATCATCTTTTTTAACTCTTCAGTCAAATCCTACCATAGAATATTTTCTGCATTTGTTTGCTGATTAAACATATAATTAATTTAATGCTTTCTCCGTTATGGAATATTTTTCTTGTTTAAGAAATATAGTTTTAAATGAATTCTGTTATTTTTTGGAGATTCATTTATATTCTAAATTCTTATGTTATTACATGAAATCCTCTTTGAAATATAGTATTTTTCTTTATTTAGTTTGTAAAGAAACTAGGAAGAATATTATAATCTTTATTTTGTGATATATGTGTTTTGTTTTCTTAATATTATGTTATTTATATTGAAAAGTGTATGGTTTTTATGATGTGTTTATATAATTAAATCTACTACTCTGGAACTTAATTTTAAAAATATCAACTGCTTCTCGTGACTTTAGGCAATGAGTTTTGATGGAGCAGTAAACCTATTTAATAAAAGTTATGGTAAGGTGGATCTTATCTAGGCAGTGTTGGTGACAAAGCTGTATGTTCGCATATGTAATTCAGGAAACCTTAGAAAATTAATAATAGTTCATGAAACTTAATATTTCATGAAAAACCACTGTACAGTATACACTGCCTTTATTTTGTTTTCAAGGCATTAATATATGGGCTTTTGCTTATTGTACTGTCTTGAATAGTGTAGATAGAATTTTAAATGAGAGCAGATCAGGAGAAGAGCATGATTCAGGATTTTTGCCAAGTTCATCAATAGGAGGTCAGACCAATCTTTCACCAGAAACTAAACTGAAAAATCAAAGTGAGTGAGAATAAAGCAAAAGTCAGAAAACAGTCTTTTATACAGTGTTTCAGTGTTTATCCATCCAACTCCAGTAAAACATTGCTACTCAAACTGATCTTTTAAACCCTTGACCTAATCAGGATTGTGACCTTTATTAACATGCTTCCCATCAACTGGAGGATGCATCGTAGCAATGGGATCCACAAAATGGTGCTGCTAAGAGAACAGACAATATTGTGTCACGGTAAAATGTAAATAATTTTTAAACCTTAAGGTGCAAGAAACATGTAAACAAACATCTGATTTAGGATCTCTACATGTTAAAATCCTATAATATACAATTAGCCAGAGACTGTGGTGCACATGTTAAAATTCTATAATACACAGTTAGCCAGAATCTCTGCTCGAATTTGCATATCAGAGATCATAAGGGTTTGACTGTCTGTATAGTAATGCAGAATGAGGTGTATAGTAGTACTGTCTTTATCTGCAATAATTATCTCATTGTTCAACACTCTTGGGTTGCACACTTCATCTCAGTCACTACCATACTACCTAAAAATATGCTGCATGGACAAATCTAATATTTACTAATTCATTTTTAGCGGTGAAGCAGGCCAATTAATTGTGTATGTCTTTAAGGTACAAACTGGCTCGATCACATGTGTGAGGCATTGTCATATGAGTTGTCTGAATCATGATTTTGTTTCAAAGCAGTAATATGAGTTTAGCCATAAGAGAGCTGAACCAATGTGAAAGATCTGAATGTCAACTTGTAATTTTATTTTGTAGCATGGCATATAGAGAAGTTAGCTTACTTTTCTACCTGTATCTTGGTTGTAATCTTGATAAACATTTGGTGTGAAGTTTATCCCCATTTTTGCTTGCTTCAACTGCAGAATAATTACATTTACAAGACGTGTGTGAAGCATTTTTTTAATCAAAGATATGTAGAATTTGCGTTTTTATTATTATTATTAGGAAGCATCTCACTTTGCAGTTGTTTCCCTCAATTGAAATGATTTGCTAACCATGAGACACTAAAAAAATAAATTGATGCCACTCACAGCTGGTTGATAAGAGTTGTTCACTTAAACCGGGCATAAATCATATATGTTTATTTCTAAACTGATGCATTGGCAGCTTTTTTGTTGTACCTTTTTTAGTACTACAGTAGAATGTTCAAATGCCTGCTCCGTGGTCTGTGAAAACTTTTTACTGACCATATATACAGTGCATCCGGAAAGTATTCACAGCGCATCACTTTTTCCACATTTTGTTATGTTACAGCCTTATTCCAAAATGGATTAACTTAATTTTTTTCCTCGGAATTCTACACACAACACCCCATAATGACAACGTGAAAAAAGTTTACTTGAGGTTTTTGCAAATTTATTAAAAATAAAAAAACTGAGAAATCACATGTACATAAGTATTCACAGCCTTTGCTCAATACTTTATTGATGCACCTTTGGCAGCAATTACAGCCTCAAGTCTTTTTGAATATGATGCCACAAGCTTGGCACACCTATCCTTGGCCAGTTTCGCCCATTCCTCTTTGCAGCACCTCTCAAGCTCTTATCAGGTTGGATGGGAAGCGTCGGTGCACAGCCATTTTAAGATCTCTCCAGAGATGTTCAATAGGATTCAAGTTTGGGCTCTGGCTGGGCCAGTTAAGGACATTCATAGAGTTGTCCTGAAGCCACTCCTTTGATATCTTGGCTGTGTGCTTAGGGTCGTTGTCCTGCTGAAAGATGAACCGTCGCCCCAGTCTGAGGTCAAGAGCGCTTTGGAGCAGGTTTTCATCCAGGATGTCTCTGTACATTGCTGCAGTCATCTTTCCCTTTATCCTGACTAGTCTCCCAGTTCCTGTCGCTGAAAAACATCCCCACAGCATGATGCTGTCACCACCATGCTTCATTGTAGGGATGGTATTGGCCTGGTGATGAATTGTGCCTGGTTTCCTCCAAACGTGACGCCTGGCATTCACACCAAAGAGTTCAATCTTTGTCTCATCAGACGAGAGAATTTTCTTTCTCATGGTCTGAGAGTCCTTCAGGTGCCTTTTGACAAACTCCAGGCGGCCTGCCATGTGCCTTTTACTAAGGAGTGGCCTCCGTCTGGCCACTCTACCATACAGGCCTGATTGGTGGATTGCTGCAGCGATGGTTGTCCTTCTGGAAGGTTCTCCTCTCTCTACAGAGGACCTCTGGAGCTCTTGGTCACCTCCCTGAATAAGGCCTTTCTCCCCCAATCGCTCAGTTTAGATGGCCAGCCAGCTCTAGGAAGAGTCCTGGTGGTTTCGAACTTCTTCCACTTACGGATGATGGAGGTCACTTTGCTCATTGGAACCTTCAAAGCAGCAGAAATGTTTCTGTAACCTTTCCCAGATTTGTGCCTCGAGACAATCCTGTCTCGTAGGTCTACAGACAATTCCTTTGACTTCTTGCTTGGTTTGTGCTCGGACATGAACTGTCAACTGTGGGACCTTATATAGACAGGTGTGTGCCTTTCCAAATCATGTCCAATAAACTGAATTTACCACAGGTGGACTCCAATTAAGCTGCAGAAACATCTCAAGGATGCTCAGGGGAAACAGGATGCACCTGAGCTCAATTTTGAGCTTCATGGCAAAGGCTGTGAATACTTATGTACATGTGCTTTCTCAATTTTTTTATTTTTAATAAATTTGTAAAAACCTCAAGTAAGCTTTTTCACATTGTCATTAATGGGGTGTTGTGTGTAGAATTCTGAGGAAAAAATGAATTTAATCCATTTTGGAATAAGGCTGTAACATAACAAAATGTGGAAAAAGTGATGCTCTGTGAATACTTTCCAGATGCACTGTACATGATGATCTGTTAGCCATGTCTAAAAGCCTTGTATTTTAAAAAATTTTAACGAGTGTTTTGTTGCGTAGTACTTTTGTAGAAAAGAAAGTTTTAAAGCTTCCTGCGTGCTTTTGCATCATTTTGGATTCATGTTATAGGCATTGTGAGATGCACCTTGCTTTGCCTGGCAGGCTTCTTTCTATTTATAAATTGAATGTTTTTTTTTTTTTTTTTTCTAACTGAACATTAATAAATTACAGTGACTGCAAATCTTGAGGAGAAAAATGCATTTAACACCTCTTTAATCTAAATGGAAAAAAAGAAATATGAAGCTACTTTAGTATAGTTATCTGTTAAGATTTTTTAATGGATGCCATACTGGTCATGATACAGTGCTTGGATTACTGACCTCAGTGGATTTTAATTTTATTGTTTGATAGAGCTTTGGATGTCAATTCTGTATTCACCCCATGACCCTACTCAGGATAAGCAAATGTGGAAAATGGATGATTGGATGGATTCTTTCTTTAATTTTCTTAACAGACGCTTGTTTCCTCTAACACAACTCATATTTTTAACAATGTTAGAGTTGGCATGTATTTACAGTTTACTCTGTATGAAATAAAAAATACTTCAGAAAAAGGTCTGTAGATTTTAATACAAGGTATTTTTTTCTTTTGTAGTGAAGGACAAATCTCATAATTTGTAAATTATTTTGAACTAGCCAACCCGCGGCGTAGCATACGCCGCATAATTATGTATTGATGGGTGAACACTTCTTGAAAGACACAGTTGTCCAAATGGGGTTGGTTTTGAGGATACGACTGTAGGTGAATGAAAACATGTTACTCTGGAGAGGGCAACAAACAATACAGCGTTTTACACGCTGCATACAGCGATTCACATCGAAGCATAGACACTGCTAAGACCATGGGATACCCCTCGCAAACTGTTTTACACCCTGCATACAGCGCTTGACATCCGCGACAAATATGATTCTTCTTAGATGGTGCTGTCGCGTCCACCCTTGCTCTTGAAGCATACACACTGCCTGGTCATGTGCCCGCTCGCAAGAGCAACTAACAGAGACCTGCCCACCAACTCTAAGACCATGGGATACCCCTCTCAAACTGTTTTACACGCTGCATACAGCAATTCACATCCGCAACAAACATGCTTCTTCTTAGATGGTCCTGCCGTGTCCACCCTTGTTCTCGAAGCATGCACACATCCTGGTCATGTGCCCACTCGCAAGAGCAACTCACGGAGACCCGCCCACCAACTCTAAGACCATGGCGTGTAAAACAGTTTGCGATGGTGGACGCGTTCGTGTGTCATAACCAAAAAGAATGCAGTGGAACCTCGGTTCACGACCATAATTCGTTCCAAAACTCTGGTCGTAAACCGATTTGGTCGTGAACCGAAGCAATTTGTCCCATAGGATTGTATGTAAATACAATTAATCCATTCCAGACTATCCGAACTGTATGTAAATATATATTTTTATAAGTTTTTATGCACTGCGTAATAGTAAACTAAATGTAAAAACATTGAATAACGCTGAGAAAACCTTGAACAACAGAGAAAACTAACACTGCAATAGTTTGCGCTATAGCAACAAAAAATGAACATTTGAAAAAATCCGTAATTTAATAAACCACCAAGAAAAGTAACATTTCAAAAATGCACACTACGAACCGATCGCTGTAAACAGAAGTGAACAACAACAACAACATTTATTTATATAGCACATTTTCATACAAAAAGTAGCTCAAAGTGCTTTACATAATGAAGAAAAGAAAAATAAAAGACAAAATAAGAAATTAAAATAAGGCAACATTAGTTAACATAGAAAAGGAGTAAGGTCCGATGGCCAGGGTGGACAGAAAAACAAAAAAAACTCCAGAAAGCTGGAGAAAAAAATAAAATCTGTAGGGGTTCCAGGCCACGAGACCGCCCAGTCCCCTCTGGGCATTCTGCCTAACATAAATGAAATAGTCCTCTTTGTAGTTAGGGTTCTCACGGAGTCACTTGATGCTGATGGTCATACAGACTTCTGGCTTTTAATCCATCCATCATTTTTGGAACATCATGGTACTTAGAGTAGATGGTGGTGGCGCAAGCCACCACCAAAAGGACACCGGAAAAGGAAACAGAAGAGAGAGTAGGGGTTAGTACAGATTTTAGAGCCACCATGAATGGTTATTATAATGAATTGGATATACAGAGTATCAGGATTAAATTACAGTGAAGTTATGAGAAGGCCATGTTAAAGTAATGTGTTTTCAGCAGTTTTTTACAGTGCTCCACTGTATTAGCCTGGCGAATTCCTACTGGCAGGCTATTCCAGATTTTAGGTGCATAACAGCAGAAGGCCGCCTCACCACTTCTTTCAAGTTTTGCTCTTGGAATTCTAAGGAGACACTCAGTTGAGGATCTGAGGTTGCGATTTGGGATATAAGACGTCAGACATTCCGATATATAGGATGGGGTGAGATTATTTAAGGCTTTATAAACCACTAGCAAAATACCCGCGCTTCGCAGCGGAGAAGTAGTGTGTTAAAGAGGTTATGAAAAAGAAAAGGAAACATTTTAAAAATAACGTAACATGATTGTCAATGTAATTGTGTTGTCATTGTTATGAGTGTTGCTGTCTTTTTTATATATATATATATATATATATATATATATATATATATATATATATATATAATATACACACACACACACACATAAACATATATATACATATACATATATACACATATATACATATATACATATCTACATATACACATATCTACATATACACATATATATACATATATATATACACATATCAACATATGTATACACACATACATACACACACACATATACATATATACATATACACATACATACATACACATACATATATATATACACACACACATACATACATACATACATACATACATACATACATACATACATACATACATACATACACACATACACACACACACACACACATATATATATTTACATATCTACATATATACACATATATATATATACATATCTACATATATATACACACATATATATACACATATATATACATATCTACATATATCTAGACATACATATATACATACAGACATTAGATATATATATGTCAAAATACCTGCGCTTCGCAGTGGCGAAGTACTGCTTTCAAATTTTTTTTAATAAGAAAAGTAAACCTTTTTAAACTGAGGGAAAATGAATCAATAATTATTTGTTTAGGATCTCTTTGTATACCACGTTGTCAGTTCGCCCCTCCTGTTGTAATATGAGCAAGCTGTGTGCTGAGCTTACGGTTGAGCATGCAACGTACAGTTGGCCATGTGAAAAGCAGTCCTGCCTCAAATCAGTGCCAACCTTTTGTAGGGTCTGTCCCTGAGACTTATTAATTGTCATTGCGAAGCAGAGCCTTAGTGGCAATTGTAAGCGTTTGAATTGAAATGGGAGATCAGAGGGTATAACGGGGATGCGAGGAATAAAAACTGTCTCCCCTGAGCCACCGCCAGTAAAAATAGTTGCCTCAATGAGGTTCTTTTGCAGACACGTGACCTGAAGTCTCATGCCGTCACAAAATTTAAGTGGCTGTACGCAAATCCACAATCGGTTTTATATTGTTTTCGTACCTTATCAATTGTGTAATGTGATTTTTGAACAGGTTTGATTCATCGAAGTGATCACTCCTGCTGCGTTCAGTCACTTCACGTGAGCCGCTCTCTTGTGTGATGTTGCGATGTCCACGGGTTTATTTAATGTTAGCTAAGACCCGGCAGTTAAAAGTTTCTCGCTACAGCAGTTTTAACTCTGTTACATAGTGACTCAAACTGTCGTTTATACCTCGTGTCTTCTCATTAAACTTGTATCTTGGGAATATGGCATTGCAAACGGCAGCGGGTCAGTTCATGTGCTTACATGGGAGGCGTGATGACGAGATATATTTTGATATATATCAAAATACATGCGCTTCGCAGCGGTGAAGTACTGCTTTAAAATTTTTATTAAGAAGAAAAGTAAACCTTTTTAAACTGAGGGAAAATGAATCAATAATTATTTAAGGATCTCTTTGTATACCACGTTGTCAGTTCGCCCCTCCAGTTGTAATATGACCAAGCTGTGTGCTGAGCTTACGGTTGAGCATGCAACGTACAGTTGGCCATGTGAAAAGCAGTCCTGCCTCAAATCAATGCCAACCTTTTGTAGGGTCTGTCCCTGAGATTTATTAATTGTCATTGCGAAGCAGAGCCTTAGTGGAAATTGTAGGCGTTTGAATTGAAATGGGTGATCAGAGGGTATAACGGGGATGCGAGGAATAAAAACTGTCTCCCCTGAGCCACCGCCAGTAAAAATAGTTGCCTCAATGAGGTTCTTTTGCAGACACATGACCTGAAGTCTCGTGCCGTCACAAAGTTTCAGTGGCTGTACGCAAATCCACAATCGGTTTCATATTGTTTTCGTACCTTATCAATTGTGTAATGTGATTTTTGAACAGGTTTGATTCATCGAAGTGATCACTCCTGCTGCGTTCAGTCACTTCATGTGAGCCGCTCTCTTGTGTGATGTTGCGATGTCCACGGGTTTATTTAATGTTAGCTAAGACCCGGCAGTTAAAAGTTTCTCGATACAGCAATTTTAACTCTGTTACAAAGTGATCCAAACTGTCGTTTATACCTTGTGTCTTCTCATTAAACTTGTATCTCGCGAATATGGCATTGCAACCGGCAGTGGGTCAGTTCATGTACTTACATGGGAGGCATGATGACACGATATATATCAAAATACACGCGCTTCGCAGCGGCGAAGTACTGCTTTAAAATTTTTATTAAGAAGAAAAGTAAACCTTTTTAAACTGAGGGAAAATGAATCAATAATTATTTGTTAAGGATCTGTTTGTATACCACGTTGTCAGTTCGCCCCTCCGGTTGTAATATGACCAAGCTGTGTGCTGAGCTTACTGTTGAGCATGAAATCTAACGTGGTTTGTGCCCTTCAGAATGAAAACAGTTTGCATTTACCTTTTTAATAAAAGGCGAGCTTTTAAGCCTGAGAAATCACCCCGTAAACACACATGTTTAATTGCACATGTGTTAATATGTATGCTTACACAGTATTGTGAATTTCCCATTGGGATTAATAAAGTATCTATCTATCTATCTATCTATTAAAAGACACTCAACAGTTAACATCATTTAGCTTCGTTCCTGCGTTTGACTCGTGCTGTAAATCTCTTCCTTGTTTTCAGTTCACGTGATTACGTAGGAGGCATGATGACGCGATACGCGACTCCGCCTCCTCCATTAGAGTATATGGACAAAAAACAGGTTCCAGTTATGACCATTACGCATAGAATTTCAAAATGAAACCTGCCTAACTTTTTTGTAAGTAAGCTGTAAGGAACGAGCCTGCCAAATTTCAGCCTTCTACCTACACGGGAAGTTGGAGAATTAGTGATGAGTGAGTGAGTGAGTGAGTCAGTCAGTCAGTCAGTCAGTGAGGGCTTTGCCTTTTATTAATATAGATAAGCAGAATTTTAAAGTCAATCCTGAATGACACAGGTAACCAGTGTAGTGACATCAAAACTGGAGAGATGTGCTCGGATTTTCTTTTCCTGGTAAGGATTCTAGCAGCTGCATTCTGCACTAGTTGCAAACGATTTATGTCTTTTTTGGGTAGTCCTGAGAGGAGTGCGTTACAGTAATCTAGTCGACTGAAAACAAACGCATGAACTAATTTCTCAGCATCTTTCAATGATATAAGAGGTCTAACTTTTGCTATGTTTCTTAAGTGAAAAAATGCTGTCCTAGTGCTCTGATTAATATGCGATTTAAAATTTAGATTACAGTCAACAGTTACCCCTAAGCTTTTTACCTCCGTTTTGACTTTTAATTCTAATGCTTCCAGTTTATTTCTAATTGCCTCATTGTATCCATTATTGCCAATTACCAAGATTTCAGTTTTCTCTTTATTTAATTTGAGAAAGTTACTATTCATCCATTCTGAAATACAAGTCAGACATTGTGTTAGTGAATCAAGAGATTCGGGGTCATCAGGTGCAATTGATAAATACAGCTGTGTGTCATCAGCATAGCTGTGGTAGCTCACGTTGTGCCCTGAGATAATCTGACCTAACGGAAGCATGTAGATTGAGAAGAGCAGCGGACCCAGGATAGAGCCTTGAGTTGTAATTACCACAACTAACAAAGAATTTTCTCCCTGCCAGGTAGGATTCAAACCAATTTAAGACACTGCCAGAGAGGCCCACCCACTGACTAAGGCGATTTTTAAGAATATTATGATCAGTGGTGTCAAATGCGGCACTCAGATCTAAGAGGATGAGAACAGATAAATGGCCTCTGTCTGCATTTACCCGCAAATCATTGACTACTTTAACGAGTGCAGTTTCTGTGCTGTGATTTGTTCTAAAACCTGAATGAAAATTTATCAAGAATAGCATGTTTATTAAGGTGCTCATTTAACTGCATAATGACTGCCTTCTCTAGAATTTTACTTAAGAAAGGCAGGTTAGAGATGGGTCTAAAATTTTCAAGAGCAGAGGGGTCGAGGTTATTTTTCTTAAGTAGGGGTTTAACTACAGCAGTCTTAAGACAGTCTGGGAAGACCCCCGTATCTAATGACAAATTTACTCTGTCAAGAACATTATCAATTAGCACGCCTGATACTTCTTTGAAAAAATTTGTTGGTATTGGGTCAAGGACACAGGTGGACGGTTTTATTTGAGAAATTATTTTATGTAAATCAGGTAAATCTATCCTAGTGAAACAGTTCAATTTGTTTATAATGGAATACTGGGGTTTAGGAGGATCCTTAGTGTTGGGGAGATATACTATGTTATTTCGAATATCATTAATTTTTTGATTGAAAACAAAATCAAGCCCAGTGCATTCTTTAACTGCCTTCCTACCTTATGAGTCCAGCCCTCTCTCTCTCTCGCGCTGCCTGTGTGTGTGCGCGGCGCTCTCTCTCTCTGGCCCTGCCTGTGTGTGTGCGGCTCTCTCTCTCTCACTGCCTGTGTGTGTGCCTCTGTCTCTCTCTCGGGCTGGCTGTGTGTGTGCGCGCCTCTCTCTCTGGCGCTGCCTGTGTGTGTGTGTCTGTCTCTCTCTCGCGCTGCCTGTGTATGTACCTCTGTCTCTCTCTGGCGCTGCCTGTGTGTGTGCGCGGCTCTCTCGCGCTGCCTCTGTGTGTGTGTGTGTGTGTGTCGCACAGAAAATGCACAGGGAGAGACTGAACCTTGCAAGAGCAACTAACAGAGACCCACCCACCAACTGTAACACCACGGGATACCCCTCGCAAACTGTTCTACACGCCGCATACAGCGATTCACATCCGCGACAAACATACTTCTTCAGAGGTGCATGTGGAGTGTAGCAGAGACGAACGCGAATGACGCTCCACTCTGTGAGTTGCTGAGTTGGTGGGCGTGGCTCTGCGAGTTGTCGTCGTATCCAATGGTCTTAGAGTTGGTGGGCGTGGCTATCTTGCGTGCTTCCCATGGGTGTCTACTTGTCGGCGGCTTAGTGAATTATATATATATATAGATGAGTTGCTCATATTTTCTTCTGTGAGTTGCTCTAATATAATTTTTCCCCTTTATCCAAGTGCTATCTGGTTGTGCTTACTCAAACTGCATTCACCTCCTCATTTTCACATTTGACTTTGGCATATAAAGACCTGACATTTTATGTTGCTGTTGAATTTGGATTGTGTATATGAAAATATTTTAGGATACATGACACATTTTTATCATTTGATTGAATACTTGAGTATTTTTTCTGTAAATGTAGTTGCTTCTGTGTTCTTTGATCTAGAGGCTGAATATCACAAGGAGCTAAAGTATTAACATAGCAATCATATGTTTAATTATAAAGTTCCCAGACACACAGCTGTTAACTTTGTACTTTCTTTCTTTTAAATGACAATTAAATTATTATCACTGGACATACTCTTCGAAGGTTGTAGTATCCATAATAGGCAAAATGTCAGTGCCAGTACAGTCCCAAAGTAAAACAATCTGTTATGTAATCTTGTAAAATTATGTACATCTACAGAATAGATTGGGCAGCATCAAAAATGCTTCTCACATACATCATAAAACTGAGGGGTTGGGGTGTGATAACTTCTGTTGTTGCAGAAACTTGGGGAGGGCTATTTGAGAAAGGTGAATGTACTCTACAGGTCACTTGTTAAATTATCGGGTCAGAATTTTCACTGCTATTTCCCAGTGGACAGAATGGGTGGCAGTATAAAGAAACTTGCTTAACCCCAAAACTTGACATTGTTATTTGAAGAGGAAAAAATGTACTATCATATTATATATCATATCATATATTGCAGTTAACTAGCTCACCATATAAGACTGTGTCTTTCTCTCCACCAGGCTAATGGTAGGTAGGAGATTGGTTAAACAATGATGATAGAAAGGAATGAACAAACAAAAATACTTACCTTGATAAATTTTTCCTTTTCTGTTTTGTCTGCTGATACCTGCTCAAATGCATAAACCTTCTCGAGGGTTTTAGCAATTCAGAGTAGAAACTTAATTTGTTTCAGTATTTTATTGTGTCAAATACAGTCTCATTGTCTATTATAATGATTTTAAACATCTTTCTAAACAAAGAGAAATATGCTTTAAGAATGTATAATTTAACACAGAAAGCAATAATTAGAGAAGCATAAAAGTCAACCTTGTAATTCTAAGTGGTATGGATGACATATAGTAAAGCTCAAGTCAATTCAAGTCAAGCTCAGTCATATTGGATGGTGACCATTGGTGGACTCTGCAGTCTTCAAGTCATTCCACAGATTTTTAATATGATTTAAGTCTGGGCTCTGACTAGGCCATGTAAGGACATTCACCTTTTTCTCCTTCAACCACTGTGTAGTCAACTTTGCTGTTTGCTTCAGGTTATTGTCATGTTGGAAGGTGAACCTTCTTCCCATTGACAGCTTTCTGGCAGAGGGCAGCAGGCTTTCTTCAATAATATGATGGTATTTTAAACCATCCAGTTTTCTTTCTATCTTGACAAGCACCCCAGTCCCTGTTGCAGTGAAACACTCCCACAACATGATGCTACCACCTCCATGCTTTACTGTAGGCATGGTGTTCTTTGGATGGTAAGCTGTATTGGCATTTCCGTCAAATATACCATTTGGTGTTGAGGCCAGATAGTTTGATTTGGTCACATCTGACCATAACACATTTTTCCATTTAGCCTCAGAACCTTCAAGGTGTGTTTTGGCAAAGCTAAATAGAGATCTGATGTTGCCTTTCTTGAGGAGTGGCTTTTTTTCTTGCAACGCTGCCATACCAGCCACATTTGTGGAGCATTTGTGATATTGTTGTCACATGCACACAACACACAACACTCTTTGCCACAAATTCCCGTAACTGCTTCAAAGTTGCCATAGGCCTCTTGGTACCCTCTCTGACCAGTTTCCTTCTCGCTGTTCCCTCCAGGTTGGAGGGATGGCGCGATCAGGGAAGGGTTCTATTAGTACCAAACACTTTCCACGTCTTGATTATGGACTTTACTGTGCTCCTAGGGACTGATAAAGCCTTTGAGAATTTTTATGTATTCATCTGTTGACTTGTGCCTGTCCACAAGTTTATCCCTGAGATCTTTTGACAGTGCCTTGCCACTCATAGTTGATTCTTTGCTTTCAATTGCATTTTCAAGCAGTGGAATGCTCTAGGACAGGGGTGGCGAACTCCAGACCTGGGGCCTCATGTATAAACGGTGCGTACGCACAGAAATGTTGCGTACCAACCTTTCCACGCTCAAATCGCGATGTATAAAACCTAAACTTGGCGTAAAGCCACGCACATTTCCACGGTAACTCATTTCTTGGCGTATGCAATTTATCCGCCCGGTTTTGCAGACTGGCGGCACCCAGTGTCAAAGCAGTGCTACTGTTCCTGTGTGATCACTCTTTCTTTCTTAAATCCACATTCCTGGCGTGGCTTTATAAATACACTGAAATTAACTGCATATTGTTTATTAGTGTAATGCATCTGATTGTAATTAACCTGTAGCAATATAATGGTCCAGGGAATAGCCATAGTATTCCAAATACCATAACTGCTTTAGCGTTGTAACTCTCACTGCATCTTCTTTCAGCTGCTCCCGTTAAGGGTTGCCACAGCAGATCATCTTTTTCCACATTACTCTCACTGCACCACTCAGAGTATTTATATTACTGTATCTGAGTGGGAAATCACAGCAGCAGCTGATTGGAAAGAGAATTATCGGTACACAGCATGAAGCAGATGCTGCCTGAGCCACAGCAAACGCTTTAGTCCCTGTACGGACTTCGCGGTTTAGAAACAGTTTCATCCCAAGAACTCTAAACACTAAATCAGTCCATCAACTGCTCCTTATATAATTGTTTACTTATAAGTACAATCACCTCACTGTAAACTTGCACTACAGTTATAATATTGCACAACCTGCGCCACTTTATAAAGCGCGTATTTACATGTGATGACGGTATTCATTTCTAAGACGAAATGCAGCAAAACATGTTGATTATATTATACAGATAAAACTTTAACTTCATTTAAATAATCTGTATTGTTAATAATTAAACATGTGAGGACACGGTGCCGCAGCGCTAGCTAGTTCAGTAATTGTTCCTGCCTTGCGCTGTATTATTGCTGGTGCTGACGCGACACTGGAAAGATAGACGGATATAATAATTAAACATGTACTACTAAGATATTTCAATGTTCCTTAAAAGTTTTGAAGAATCGAAGTTCTAAGCTTACAGATGGCTTCACGTCTATTACATAGCTTATTGTGTGGCGATTGAGTTTTTGGAGAAAGAAAAGTAAGGACAGGAATTGGAGGTTAGTACGTTTGAAAGAGACAGTACTGCTGTGATAAATTATTTAACTGAAGGTTGCGCATGGCGCAGCAAGCCTCTTGCGTGAGACATGAACAAGCACTGCGCCACCGTGTTCCCATGTTTAATAACATGCTTTCATTCCTATCATCATGAAAAAGATATCACGTATACATCTCAGTATTTTAATTATTCAGAGAGCTGTAATATCAAGAATGTAATGGAGTATGTGTCCTGTCGGAGAAAGAGAAAGCCCGTTTAAAAAGCAGGTAGTGATTCATACACATAGAGCACATAGAAGATCAAATACAGAACAAAGCATTTAACATGCCACTTTAGTTACAATAGGATTTGAGAAACTAGTAAATTAAACGATTTTAAGATGAAGTTTAAGATGTTCTACTTTAATGGCAAAATAAACTACGTGATTAAAGTGGAAATTTCGAGATTAAAGTTGACATTTCGTGCTTTTTTCCCCACTGTGTGCCTTTTTTTTTGTCTGTACCCTAATAAGCTTTCATATGACACTCAGACGGTGGGCTACGACTCGCTTTTTCACGGCAACTTTGATATGTGATTTCTTTTTTATTTCGGGCACTGTGCGACTTTGTGAAGTTGAGCCTTCGAGTTTCTCCGACACACTGTCACTCGATCAGCTTTCTTTTGTTGATTATACCACTGTTTAAACCAACAAATAGTACGTTTTTCCTTTGCCTCCACTTGGTATTCGCTGAAATTCTTATATTTTCTCCCGTGCTTTTCCCATTGTCTTTTCACAGAAGGCTATTTATATTGATTTGCATATTCAAAGAGGCGTAATTCTGGGAGGAGTTGGGGCGGGACAGAAGGCGCGTGCACGTGCGTTACTTTTCACGCAAATCGGGATTTATGTAGTAGAAGAACGTGAAAGTATGCGTGCGCACAGATTCCTGCATCTGGATTTTTCTGTGCGTACGCACAATCCCGCTTTTGTGCTTACGCCATGTTATAGTGTGAGTTCTACGCACGGCGTTATACATGAGGCCCCTGGAGTGCCGCAGTGGCTACATGTTTTCATTCTAACCTTTTTCCTAATCAGTGACCAGTTTTCACTGCTAATTAACTTTTTCCCCATCACTTTAATAGCCCTGTTAGAAGAGTTCAGCCCTCTGAATTGATTCCTTTCTTCATTAAATGACAGCCAAGCAGAAATGAGATGAGAAATGAGCTAACAGATGACCAGCTAAACTGGTGCTTCAAACTCCAACCAATTTCACTCCAGTCACTTTCTTAATGAGAAACCAATTCTTGCTGTTAATTAAACCCGTTATTTAATTCCATGGCGTGTTGCTGCTGTCATTTTGCCACAGCACACATTTAGAAAACTGTTGTTTTTCTGTTCTTTCTAAGATCACCGTCAAAATGTTTTGGTGACCTGAGAGATCAACCTTACCAAGACCGTCACCTCTCTTTATTTTCAGATATTGTGTGATGGGGACAGGGGAGCTGGTCATGTGGTGGCTTGTTTTGTGTCTCATTATTGTTTGGCTGCTAATAAAGAAAAAGAAACATCTATGGGGCCGAAGTCAAGTAAATTGATAGAAGTAATCAGCAGCAAAAACTGGTTACTAATTAAGAAGATGGTAAGAATGAAAACCTGCAGCCACTGCGGCACTCCAGGGGCCTCATGTATAAACGGTGCGTACGCACAGAAATGTTGCGTAAGAACGTTTCCACGTTCAAATCGCGATGTATAAAACCTACACTTGTTGTAAAGCCACGCACTTTTCCACGGTACCTCATACCCTGTCGTACGCAAGTTCTCCGCTCGGTTTTGCAGACTGGCGGCACCCAGCGTCAAAGCAGTGCTACTGTTCCTGTGTGGATGGCGGCTTTATCAGATACACTGAAATTAACCGCATATTGTTCATAAATTTAATGCATCTGATTGTAATTAACCTGTAACAATATAATGGTCCACAGAATGATAAAATTATTCTAAATACCATAACTGCTTTAGCATTGTTACTCTCACTGCACCTCCTTCTTCTTTCAGCTGATCCCGTTAGGGGTTGCCACAGCGGATCATCTTTTTCCATATTACTTGCACTGCACCACTCAGAGTATTTATATCACCGTATCTGAGTGTGAATCACAGATCTACAGCGATTGGAAAGAGAATTATCGGTATACAGCATCTAGCACTCGCTGCCTCAGCCATTCGCTATTTGAACTGCTTTCATCCGATCAACGCTTCGCAGCCTTTCCTGCACTGACCTCGCAGTTCAGTTTCATCCCAAGAACTATACACGCACTCAATCAGTCCATCAAGTGCTCCTTGTAGAACTGTTTGTACTTATAAGTACAATTACCTCACTATAAACTTGCGATACAGTTATAATACTGCACAACCGGAGCCACTTTGTAAAGCGCGTATTTACATATGATGACGATATCATTTTTAAGATGAAATGCAGCAAAATATGTTGATTATATTATACAGATAAAACTAACTTTAACTACACGGTGCCGCAGCGCTAGTGAGCTTGAGCTTCGTTCATGGTTTGTTCCTGCCTCGCGCTGTTTTCATGCTGTGGCTGGCACGACACTGGAAGGATAGATGGATAGAATAATTAAACATTATGAAGATATTTCAATGTTCCTTAAAAGTTTTGAAGAATCGGTGTTCTAAGCTTACAGATGGCTTAACGTCTATTACATAGCTTATTGTGTGGCGATTGAGTTTTTGGAGAAAGAAAAGTAAGGACAGGAATTGGAGGTTAGTACGTTTGAAAGAGACAGTACTGCTGTGATAAATTATTTAACTGAAGGTTGCGCATGGCGCAGCAAGCCTCTTGCGTGAGACATGAACAAGCACTGCGCCACCGTGTTCCCATGTTTAATAACATGCTTTAACTCCTATCATCATGAAAATGATATCATGTATACTTCTCAGTATTTTAATTACTCAGAGAGCTGTAATATTACGAACGTAATGGATTCTGTGTCCTGTCCTAGGAAGAGCACGTAGTGATTCACACACACAGAGCACATAGAAGATCAAATACACAACAAAGCATTTAACGTGCTACTTTAGTTACGATGGGATTTGAGAAACTAGTAAATTAAACGATTTTAAGATGAAGTTTATGATGTTCTACTTTAATGACAAACTACGTGATTAAAGTGGAAATTTCAAGATTAACGTTGACATTTCGTGCTTTTTTCACACTGTGTACCTTTTTTTTCACTGTACCCTAATAAGCTTTCATATGACACTCAGACGTTGGGCTATGAGTCACCTTTTCACGCCAACTTTGATATGTGACAACTTTTTTATTTCGGGCACTGTGCGACTTTGTGAACTTGAGCTATCGGGTTTCTCTAACACGCTATGTCACTCGATCATCTTCCTTTTGTTGCTTATATAACTGTTTAAACCAACAAATAGTATGTTTTTCTTTGCCTCCATTTGGTATTCGCTGAAATTCTTCTATTTTTACTTATACTTTTGCCATTGTCTTTTCACAGAATACTGGGCTTAAGGGCTGTTTATATTGATTTGCATATTCAAAGAAGCATAATTCTGGGAGGAGTTGGGGCGGGACAGCAAGCGCGTGCACGTGTGTTTATTTCCACGCTGAGTGGGATTTATGTAGCAGAAGAACGCGGAAGTTGTCGAACGCACAGATTCATGCATCTGGATTTTTCTGTGCATAAGCCCATTTCGGCTTTTGTGCTTACGTCATGTTATAATGTGAATTCTACACATGGTGTTATGCATGAGGCCCCAGGTCTGGAGTTTGCCACCCCTGCTCTAGGAATTGCTACTTTATTCTGAACTAATCAGAATGATTGCAGTTGATCACAGGTGGAAACCAATTAGATTGCAGTGCAATGGAGAAATTAATTAGTTATACCTGATTGAGATTGCAAATATTTTTTAGGAAGGGGTGATCCTTTAACCATCTCTGTGAGTCTGTTTTTTTTTTTTTTGTTCCCCTCTGAACAGTTACTATTATATCTTTCACTTGGCTGTTATAGCTTGTAAATACAACTGGAAAAATTTATTTTTTGTGCGTGTTCTCATTTCAGGTTGCAAAGCAACAAAACATGAATATTTTGAAGGGGGGGATTCTTTTCTATACCCACTGCATATTTAACTATGCACCTGCTTTGAGGCTATATCATCATAGAATATTTGATTAAAAATTAAATAGAGGTGTCCTAAAAAGATTTTAAGAATATCAAATATTATTTGTATATATGTAAAATAGTCTTGTACATATAAGAAGCAAAGTATTATGAAGAGCTCACACAGTTATGTAGGTATAATGAGGTTACAAAGATGAGCATTCTTTCATTTTTTCATTTTCAATATCAACCTATAGTGGCACATACTGTACTATGGTTAATAGGCATTATAATGATTAATGTTTTATTCAAATGCCTTATATACATTGCAGCATTTATAAAGTTCATTAATGTCAAGTTCTGTTATTAAATGTGAATATGATATTGTCATCTCTAATTCAGTAACGTTTACTTAGAAGATAAAAAAAAAAGCTTTTGAACTCATGGAGGAGGAGGAGGATGATGCATGCTTTGTGTGTTTGGCATTTTACTATATACTGTATTATAGTGCATGTGTAAATCATGGAACCCAAGTATTTGATTGCTGGTTCTTGACAGGCTTGTATTAAATGTTAAACTGATAAAAGTGAATAATGTGCAGGGTAGAGTTATTGGCAATTCTAATTTGTGCGATAATGACTGAGTTTTTGCATTTGCACAAATTGTTTAGTAATAGAATAGTGTACTATATAAGGTATGTTCCAGATGCTGCAGCAATAACAACAAAAATAATAATAAAAAAACATAAAATAAAGATAAACTATAAATCAAAGCAAGAATGTCTCACTTTATTGAAGTATTTCTATAATCTAATCTTCAGATTATGCTATATAGTATTTAAGGTTGAATGTACTGTTTAAAATGATAATAAAAGGAATTATGTAATCTTTATCAAGATTAAAGATTTTTCTTAAAGCAAGGAAGTAACAACCATCCATGCACAGAATGGCAGGCCAAAGTAGGGCCCACACATGCATTCACTTGCATTTGTACTAAAACATGGCCAAGATAGTCACCAGTTAATATAACTATCACATATTTAGGGCTATTCAAAGAAAGCTAGAATACCAGAAAGAAATACCTCACAAAATGAAGGTGGGGATAACATGCAAGCTTCAGACAAACAACAGGGTGCAGAAATTCAAAGCCATGACACAGGATTTGTGAGGCAACTGGTGCTAGCCACTGCTTCTCTGTTCAGTACCTACTTTTACCTACTCACAGTATGTTGTTTCCCACATAGGGCAAAAACATAAAGCTGTGAAAAATCCTTGTTAAGAATTTTCTTTCCTATATTATTTCTTATGCGTAAGGTCAGCAGCTTAGTTTTTTTTTTGGTTTTTGCCACATGTATCATTTAACATCAGAAATCAATTTACTAAGCAAACAAGTAGTATCTGAAGCTTTTTTCGTAGCAGACTGAAGAAAATTAACAAATGTTAAATGAACCATTGTCCAGGTGGATGTAAGCAATTTTTCCTCTAATGAATTAACTGTCAACATTTCTTGAACAGATGGCAGAAAAGCTGTAGAGATATTGCTTTGTGCTTATGATGATGTGCTTCTTGATAATGCTGGACACAATGTGCACCTGTCTTCACCACTGTGCACTTTAAACAGAAGAAGTGAAGCCAATTGTGACTTTTCAGTACAGATTAGGAGAACATTGTAGATTTTTTTTTTTTTTGCAATACAGATCTCTAGAAAAACCTTTTATTAAGCCAATAAACTAAATTTATTATTTAAGTATTACTTTTGCTTTTATTTCTTTTGTGCTAGAAAATAGCTTTTTTTACATTATTGACTCTTCTTTTTTTGACAGAGAACAATTTATAAAATTGGTTTGTTCCCATCTGCATTTTTATTGCAAACACACTTGATTTACACAAGAATATATTGCTCCAGTAACTACTATAAGCTTTTTGGGAATGGTGTCTACTAGTTTTACACCCTGATGGGAATGATTTTTGCCTATTCCTCTTAGTGGATTTGCACTGGGATTATTTGTTTTTCTAGGACTTAGTGGATTTGCACTGGGATTATTTGTTTTTCTAGGACTGTGCCTGTGAATTGTCATTGTCAGTATATACCGTAGATTCTTGATGGGATAAGACTAGGACTTTGTCTGGTCTACTCAAAAAGAAAAGGTAATTGTAAATCCAATGAGTGACAAAGTGATTGTTTTTCATGCTTTAGTAATAATTGACAAAATGTAGACATGAAGTACAGTTCAGTGTGAAGACTGAAGTACAATTATCAAATAAACATTTTCACAAAAGGCACAAGTACTGTATCACAAAACAAGTGTGGTTTAATTCAAGAATACAGAAAAAAGTTGGCTTAGGGTACAAAGTATATATGTCCACTTGGTTGGTGCAGCGGTAACAACTGTTGTCTCATAATAAAGAGGTTATGGGTTTGATTCCCGTGTCCTCTTAACATTTACCATTTTGAGTAGTGAGCTGCTATTTTTATTACTATTACTAGCTGTACCCGGCCACGCGTTGCTGTGGCTCAGTCTGGTTAAATGGAAAAGAAACAAAAGAGAAAGCGCACGTTTAATTTCACAATGCTTGTGGGTATACAATATTTTTTGTTGTTCCATTGTCTGTGCAGATATAGAGATTGTCTGGTTTGCCGACTCTAGAACACGCAACATATAATTGTCCATGTGAGAAGCAATCTGTGTCTAGATCTAAACCGCACAATTCTAAAGATTGGCCCTGAGCTTTGTTGATGGTGATTGCAAACGCCAATCGAATTGGGAATTGCAATCTCTTAAATTGAAATGGCATATCCGTTGGAATCATAGGAATGCGAGGAATGAGGACATCTTCACTTTTGAAAGGTCCAGTCAAGATTGTTGCTTCTACGACGTTGCTCATTAATTTTTTTACTGGAAGCTGCGTGCCGTTGCAAAGCTTTGGCTGGTTGATATTTCGCAACATAATAATTGGCACGCCGATTTTCAATTGTAGTACGTGCGGTGGCATCCCTGGCAGATCGAGTGAATTCAAAAATTCTGTTGGATAATTAATCGCTTCATCTGCTTGCACAACAGTGTCAACGGACTTGTATGTGACTGCGTCGCTTTGAATGTTAGACTGAATAATATTGTTTTCGTAGACGTCTTTGTTCTTGGCCGCAAGAATAGCTCATTCACTCAGCCAATCGTGATTCTTATAATTGGTTTGAATATTGGGAAATACTTTTTCAACCAATTCTTCTTTTGACGTCACTAAATTGCAGAAGTTATGAGGCAATGAAATTCGTCCTGAGGTCAGATCAACCGGCACGTTTCTGTTCCCAGTTTCCAGCAATTGATGTGAGAATATCTCAGCTGATCGATCGTTTTGCAGCTGGACATGCATATTTGTAGTTAATTTTAACGTCTTTACGTGTCGCCACAAAGTAGAGTATTTCAGGCAAGCATTTATTTCGTCCGCTGGTGTCGATCGAGGAATTACAGGTAATGTTTGCCTGAAACCTCCTGCAAGGAATATTAATGCATTCCCAAATGGTCTGATGTGTCCACGCAAATCTTGCAATGATTGATCAAGAGCCTCGAGCGATTTTTTGTGCACCATTGTGCATTCATCCCAAACAATAAGTTTGCATTTCTGCAATACTTTTCCCATACCGGATTCTTTAGAAATGTTGCCCGTGGGAGTTTCAATGAATTGCATGTTCAATGGCAATTTCAAAGTGGAATGAGCAGTTCTTCCACCTGGTAGCAATGTCGCAGCTATTCCGGACGATGCAAGAGCTAAGGCTATGCCATTTTGGGATCGAATTGCTGCCAGAATCAATCTAATTAGGAACGTTTTACCAGTTCCTCCTGGTGCATCTAAGAAGAAGATTTCTCCAACCCCGTTATTGACAGTTTGCATTATTTGATCGTAAATGCCTTTTTGCTCAAGCGTTAGCTTAGGAATATTTGATTGCACATACAACAAAAGATCACCCGTGTTGTAATTTTGTTCACGACACAATTCTACATCGAACGAAGCAGCAGCAGATCGATTCGGTGATGGCATTCCCAATTGATTGAGAACTTTGTTTGCGATTTCTAAGCACAAATCTTCAGTCATTATCAGTGCTTCGTTGTAAATTTCTGCTGTGAAATCCATGTTCATATTTGAATTTTCCTTGCGTATTTGATGGAAAATATCTTCAGCCATGTGCGATTTATGTTTTTCCAATAACTCTGTTGGAGATGAAGGAGAGCAGGCGGTCAATATGATTGCAAACAATGCACGAATTTGATTTGGATGTGACGTGTTGCACGCGTCATTAATGCATACATCCCAGTGTCGGTTGTTCTCCAATAAATTCAGAGCTTGACATACACTGCGGAAAGTGGCATGTGTAACGCCGTTGACAATTCTCAATTGCTGGAAAGACGTTGGACCGGGCACATTTACCAACAGCATGCGAAGAAAGAAGCATTCATCTTGATTGGGATGCACGATGTACAGTCTGCCTATCGTAGTTTCTTAGAATATGCCAGGTTGTCCGTCGACTCGCTCTCCTCGTTTGCGTCGTTCAAATGATTTTCTACTCGCATTCCATGTGTAATACATAGGCACTTCCGAATACAGTAGTGTTTTCGCAAATGCGTCATTTTGACATAACGTGAAGAAAGCAGTTAACGTTGTAGCCGGTGGATTCAGGGCTATTTGTTGCACATTTGCAGCTGTGAAAAAAAAGCGTTGTCCATTTTCTAGATGTACTGCTAAGTGAACAACAGCTGGACTTCGTTCATGTATGGGAAATGAAAGAAGTCGCCATACAGCTTCATTGCTGCTTATGTATCTTCCAGCCTGATAATGTGCGATTTCATTGATATGTATGACCGCATTCCTATCACTTCTTTCTGGTTGCACGCCAAAAACTGCCATGTCGCTGCCTTTGTTCACGTACTTACAAATGTATTTGATCGAAACATTGAAATGGAATCGTAAAATATTTAGTATAGCGTGTGTTGCTTTTACGTCCACCAGATGGCGCTGTTTTTCAAAAAAAGCATGTTTTTACCTGTCACAGGTGTGACACCTATATAATATAGGTATACTAGCAAAATACCCGCGCTTCGCAGCGGAGAAGTAGTGTGTTAAAGAGGTTATGAAAAAAAAAAAGGAAACATTTTAAAAATAACGTAACATGATTGTCAATGTAATTGTGTTGTCATTGTTATGAGTGTTGCTGTCTTTTATATATATAATATACACACACACACACACACATAAACATATATATACATATACATATATATATATATATATACATATCTACATATACATACGTATATACACATATACACATCCACATAAACATATATATACATATACAAATTTACATATCTACATATATATATATATATATATATATATATATATATATATAGACATACATATATACATACATACATTCACATATATATATATATATATATATATATATATATATATATATATATATATATATACTGTATATATATATATATATATATACTGTATATATACATATGTACTTATTGGCTCCTGTATTTAAGATATGGCAGGTTGTATAATGGACGGATGGACATCTGTATGCATAGCCGTATTTGCCCGTTTTCGTTTTTTTTTCTTTGTTCAGTAATATTTCAGTAAACCCGGAGCTTGTCAGTTCAAATCTTGGTACTGACACCACTGTGTGACCCTGAGGAAGTCACTTCACCTGCCTGTGCTGCAAAAAACAAAAGTAATGTAACAAATTGTACCTCAGATGTTGTAAGTTGGTGGAATAAAGGCATAAGTAAAATAGATAAATATGTATTATACACATAGGAACTATTCATTTATTTTCAGTTAAGTCATCTGCAGCAAACTTTTATAAATGAGGGTTTCTGATTTTTAGATAGTGCAAACTGTTTCTTCTTCATTGACGTTTTCTCTTGGAGAGCTTTTTTCATTTCATTGAAAATGAAAGCAGCAGCTGCCAAAATATGTAGCTTTCTTATTAATTTTTCAACATTGTGTAAAATAAATGTATAAAGTAACATAAAAGGTTTAAATACTGTTTATCCTTTTACACTAAAATATTACTAATGAGATACAAAAAAAGTAAAATGGATATGTTCTTTTTCTTTAAGGAGATTAAATATCACTGAAGAAAGAAAAAAAAAAAATTAAACAGCCAAATGGGGCTATGCATACGAACTTAAAAGGTTTAAATAAAACAGAAATATATATTTTATTTTTACTTGCTTAACTTGTGGAGGGTGTATCCTGTAGCAAAGCCCTAACTTTTTTCGTGAAAGCCCGTTTCAGTCAATAAGTCTTAAAAAAACATGTAAAGATATTGACAATAAGCTATGCAAACCCAGGAAGACATGGAATCGTTTAAATCAAGTATCATTACATCTTCCTTTCTTAAAGAGAAGTAAGGCAGTACTTATAAGCTTACATATTTATATATAGACATACATATATATATATATATATATATATATATATATATATATATATCTATATCCGAAGCTGTGCAAGCACACTCTTGAGAATGCAACGTATAGTTGTACAGAAGAAAAGCAATCTTGCCTCAAATGAATGGCAACCTTTTGTAGGTCTATGAACTTAATTTAAACTTTAGGTTTACACGGTGCTTTCTTTCCGAAGTACCTGCACTCATGAATATGTCTGTATGTGTCAGTCGGTCAAATCCACGCGCTTCGCACCGGCGAAGTACCGCTTTTAAATTTTTATTAAGAAGAAAATAAAACGTTTTTAAATTGAGGGAAAATATACTAATAACAGTTTGTTAAGGATCTGTTTTTTTGTGAAGCTGCCTTTACTCGAGTGATCACTTCGACCTGACTTGGTGGCCAACTATAAGCGTTACCTGGTAGGTAACCACCCATACAATCAGATTGTGAATCAGACTACAAATGCCGTGAATGTAATTACACACTCACTGCACTTGCTTACGGTAATCGAACCTGGGACGTCAGCGCTAGAGGGGCTTAGCAGCGGTGAAGTATTGCTTTTAAATTTTAATTAAGAACAAAAGAAAACCTCAGAGGTTCGATTCCCGAAAGGGAGTGAAGAGAGTGTCCGGTTACCTACCAGGTAACGCTTATGGTTGGACAGCAAGTGACGTAACATCAGCCACGGTGCCTTCAGTTGTGAGAAGCAGATCATAGAATGATTGAAAATAGTTTTGCATTTACCTTTTTAGTAAAAGGCGAGCTTTTAAGCCTGAGAAATCACCCCGTAAATGCACACGTTTAATTGCACATGTGTTAATATGTATGGTTACACAGTATTAAAAGACAGTGAAGAACGTGATTTACCTTTGTTCCCGCGTTTGATAAAAGGCGAGCTTTTAAGCCTGAGAAATCACCCCGTAAATGCACACGTTTAATTGCACGTGTTAATATGTATGCTTACACAGTATTAAAAGACACTCAAAAATTAATGTCATTTACCATCAGCCACGGTGCCTTCAGTTGTGAGAAGCAGATCATAGAATGATTGAAAATAGTTTTGCATTTACCTTTTTAGTAAAAGGCGAGCTTTTAAGCCTGAGAAATCACCCCGTAAATGCACACGTTTAATTGGACATGTGTTAATATGTATGGTTACACAGTATTAAAAGACAGTGAACGACGTCAGTTACCTTTGTTCCCGCGTTTGATAAAAGGCGAGCTTTTAAGCCTGAGAAATCACCCCGTAAATGCACACGTTTAATTGCACATGTGTTAATATGTATGCTTACACAGTATTAAAAGACAGTCAAAAATTAACGTCATTTACCTTCGTTCCCGCGTTTGACTCGTGCTGTAAATCTCTTCCTTGTTTTTAGTTCACGTGATTACGTAGGAGGCGTGATGACGCGATACGTGACTCCGCCTCCTCCATTAGAGTATATGGACAAAAAATATGTTCCAGTTATGACCATTACGCGTAGAATTTCGAAATGAAACCTGCCTAACTTTTGTAAGTAAGCTGTAAGGAATGAGCCTGCCAAATTTCAGCCTTCCACCTACACGGGAAGTTCGAGAATTAGTGATGAGTGAGTCAGTCAGTCAGTGAGTCAGTGAGGGCTTTGCCTTTTATTAATATGTATAGATAAAAACACGTGCGTATTCGAATGCAACGTTGTGTCAAAATTTCAAAGCAATCGGTGAAGAACTTTCGGAGATTTAAGATTTTGAACAAACGAACATTTACATTTTTATTTACAGTGGAACCTCGGTTCACGACCATAATTCGTTCCAAATCTCTGGTCGTAAACCGAATTGGTCGTGAACCGAAGCAATTTCCCCCATAGGATTGTATGTAAATACAATTAATCCGTTCCAGACCGTACAAACTGTATGTAAATATATTTTTTAAAATATTTTTTAATCACAAATATAGTTAATTACACCATAGAATGCACAGTGCAATAGTAAACTAATGTAAAAACATTGAATAACACTGACACAAACACCCAGGCTCCCTGCTCAGATGCAGGCGCAGGCTCTCTCTCTCTCTCTCTCTCTCTCAGCAGCACGCGAGCCCCCTCCCCCTCTGTCTCTCAGAAGCATGCGAGCCCTCTCTGTCTCTCTGTAACATTGCAGCAGTTCTCGCTATAGCCTTACAGTTTTAAGCACAGGGGGCGAAAAAAGGAACATTTGAACAAATCCGAACTTTATTTAAAACCCAACCACAAGCAACCAAGAAAATAACATTGTAAGAGTTCGCGCTATAGCCTTTATGACCCGATCGCTGTGTAAACACTAAGCACAGGGGGGAAAAAAGGAACATTTGAACAAATCCGAACTTTATTTTAAAACCAACCACAAGCAACCAAGAAAATAATATTGCAGGAGTTCGTGCCCGATCGCTGTATAAAACACTTTTTTTAATGAGTTTTAAGCACAGGGGAAAAAAGGAACATTTGAAAAATCTAATACAAAAACTAACCATAAACCACCAAGAAAACTAACCTTGCATGAGTTGAGGTCTGGCATGAAGTGAGGAGAAAATGGGTGGACAGGAGGTTACAATTTTGAGGGAGATGGAGGGATGTTTTCTCTTGCGATTTCTTGGATTTCTGGTGTTTTTAGCTGTTTAGCTGGTGGGAGCGAAAGCCTCGTGCAGCCATTCCAAAAACAAAGTCCGTGTGACCCAACCCTTCGTGTTTGCCCTCCACATCACTGGCAGTCTGGCTTTGTTTACATTGTGCTGTTTCAAAGCACATGGGTTCTCAAATTGGTAAATGAGTAAACTGGTAAACAGTTATTCCACCTCTTCCAGCACTTGAGGCCGTTGCCTGGTTAACGCTGTAACTCCTTTTGCAACATCAGCTGCTTTAATAGATTCTTTTGCTTTAGAATAGTGAAAATCGTAGGTTTTGACTTCTTGTAGTCGGCGGCAAGATCAGTAACACGAACGCCATGCTCATACTTTTCAATAATTTCTTTGTTTACTTCAATTTCAATTTTCTGCAAAACTTTCTTCTCACCGCTCTTCACTTGCTTAGAAGCCATGGTTAATTGCAAAAGCACATGAAATACTGTAGAGCACAAAGAGTTCACAGGTAAAGCACGCACGTCTGACTGAGAACAATGAACAGGGAGAGGCTGAACACATGCTTAAATACAGTAATCGGCGCGTACAAACCGGAAGGGAAATAGAGCGCAAAGAGTTCACAGCGAAAGCATGCATGCAGACAAGTGCAAGCACGCACGTCTGACTGAGAACAATGCAGCACTTGCGGAAATCATCGGCGCGCACAAACCGAAAGGGAAACTGGCTTGTTCGTATACCGAGTGTGTGGTCGTGAACCGAGGCAAAAGTTTGGCGAACTTTTTGGTCGTAAACCGAGTTGTACGTGTACCGAGGCATTCGTGAACCGAGGTTCCACTGTATATAGATTTAATTAAAACATACATTTGATTTGAATGTGTAATAGCCGGTGTAAATTTGTGGTACTTGTAAAGGTTAGCGTTTTATTTTTTTAATTCAGTTTTATTCTCTCAGTCACGTTCATGCTCCCCAGAACTATCAGATCAGGGAGAGTGTTTATTTCTACACTATTGTTTGTTCTTCCATGTATAGTTCTAAACCTGGCCTGTCCTGTCCTAAACTCCCTGCACATTCCCTAGTTTAACCAATCGTTGACTAACCTACACATTCACCTCCCCACTCCCACACCTCCCACACTGGTGCCCCTTCCAGGTCAGATGTAACCCATTGTGACGGAACAGGTCCCATTTGTTCCAAAAGGAGTCCCAATGCCCCATATACCTATACCCTTCTACCCTGCACCAAGATTTGAGCCACGTGTTAAGTCTTCTAATCACCTCAGTCTTACCTGGACTGGCATGTGGCACAGGCAGAACTTCAGAGAAGACTACCTTGTAAGTTCTGCTCCTTAGCCTGGCACCTAAGTCTTTGAATTTGGTTTGCAGAACATACAGACTACCCTTATGTATGTCATTTGTTCCAAAATGGACAATGACAACTGGATCTACCCCCACTCTGGCCAAAAGCCTATCCACCCTTCCAAGGAGGTCTCCCACCTGTGTACCTGGGAGGCAACACACCGTGCAAGACTCTCTGTCTCTGGAGCAAACCTGTGCTTCAATCCCCCTAATGACTGAGTCTCCAACTTTCACTACCTCTCTCTTTCAGGGAACTGGTTTTCAGGTAGCCTGTTAGGGCTCCTCATCCCTGCCTACCACCTCAGTGTCATCTAAGACACTGTCCAGCTCCACAAGGACCTGAAAAAGGTTTGATACTTCTAATTTTGGGGTTGATGCCCCTGGACGGTGTGCACCCTTTACATTACGCCTTGTGCGTGACCCACCTATCTGTACCAGTGTGGTCTGGAATCTCCTTCCGTGCCACCTTAGGAGGGTGCATGCTGTCTCACTAAAGGACACCTGAGCCAGGTCTGCCAATTCTCAACTGCAACGCAGGCCAGACGATTCCTCCTCCAGTTCAGCAAAACTGAGCTTGAGGTGCTGGATCAGCTGGTATCTCTAACAGATGTAGCCCTCATAAGATGACTGGCTGCTCCTATAAGCCATCATCCAACATGACTTGCATTACACTGGCCTCATTATTAAAATTTGATTTAGGATTGCTATAAAGTTGCCTTATGCTTATATAAGTAATGGATAGTTCATTTTGGGAAAACAGCAATCTGAACATTTTTCGTAATTAAATATTAATTAAATCTGGAAAAAAAAAAGATTCTCGTGCTACAATGGTGTTTCTAGGAATATGAGCAGTGTTAGGTTTCCAGCACACATCCCACTCCTGAATGGTGGTTGAATTTTGGTTTAAGTTTGACTCGATTGAATAGAATGTTATTTGCTTCGAATAAAATCAATAAAAAATATTTAAAAAAATAATTTTGGCCAGAATGCTTAATCTTCTCCAACTTCACTAGGCCACAGGATTTGAGCGTGTACCAAATTAACGTCATTCTGGACAAAAATTTTTAAATGCCTATCAGGCAGCATTGGTGTCGCAATCACTTCTAATCCATTAATAGCTGTGTTTAGTGTACTCCCAGATGGACATTAAGTGGAGAAGGACAAACAAACGGTAATTGCCTTTACTTCATTATTAGCATGTAGACTTCTCTTGCTTAACTGGAAGAATCCTAACTCTCCTCTGTTAAGTCAGTTACTACTAATGTTATATACTATTTGAAATTATAATATTTGGGAAAAAATCTAATTCTCTCTTTGGGGATCTGTTCAAAACTTTTTTAAAATCTGGCAGGATCTAATCAATAGTAATTTAGAATAAACACTTATATTAGGGAGAAAGACTCCTTTCCCTCCATACTACTCTGAAAAGTTTTACCTGGCTATTGGCCTTCCACTCTTTCTCATGGGTGGGCAATGAATTGAATTTAGTTTTGTTAAGTTTGACTTGACTGTATGGAATGTTACATGCTTTAAATAAATTCAGTAAAAGTTTTAAAAAATCAAGAATGCTTAATCTTGATTTTTTTTCCCAAGGGTTCTCTATTTTTTTCTCATACATTCTTCCAAAACAAAAACAGACCTTATGATGATTATTTTTGAGTAATGGTTTGCTTCGTGTTATGCTAGTATTACTTGTAGCACATGATATAGATGACATCCAGGTCTTCACAAATGCATTAGCTTTTCACAGCCAGTGAAATACTGATTAGCTGTTTTGCAACATATAATAGAAAATAAATATATACATAAATCTGTTCATCATTGGATTTCAAACTTGGCGCTACCAAATGATGCAGTGCCAGTGATAATAGATGATTCATTGACCCCAAGTCTTTGTAAGTGTGAATGCAATTTTTTTAGGTATTTTTTTCCTTTAAAGACTAAAACATTAAAGTACCATCAAAATGATGATAAAATGAATAAACTACAAATTGTGCTGAGGAAGTAATGCTCCTGAGCCTTGTCTGAAGCTGCTATCAGATATGTACCCCCCAGTATGTCATTCATACAGTATATCATGTCAGAAGGTTGTACTTACTTAATTACAGTGTATAGTGTGGCTTATGTCAGTTTTTCTGTTTGTATACCTGGTATATTTATTTTAACACTGAGCACATGAAAACTAATCATCAGTGACTGCTCATAAGGAAGTGCAATGCATAGAATGTAGCAACAAGGAAATAGGAATATGCGTGTTTTGAATCTTGCTAGTGCTGGGCAGTATACCGGTTCATACCGAAAACCGTTTTTTATTTTTGTTATGATATGGATTTTTCTTATACCGCAATACCAGTTTAAATTGCCTAAACAACATTCGGAACATGGTGCAGCGGTAAACTGTTTAAGGGGGGGACTTTTTTCACTGCTACACCACTAAACACATACAACGGAGTACATGCGTTAGTAGAGGTGTTGCGCGGGGGCTCTTTTTCGATGCTACACTGCTAAATAGGTATGCAACGGAGTACATGTGGTAGTGGAGGTATTGCATGGTGAAAATGGACAGAGAACATTCGAAACTGAAGCTGTAGCTGTAGCAGACGATAAAGTTGAACATGATGACATAGAAGAACTTTTGCCGAAAAAAAGGAATCACATCCGTTGCCTGGAGATACTTTGGTTTTAAAAGGTCAGATGTGGACCATTATGTTCAAATCTGTGAATACTGTTTCTATACTACTGGATAATACTGCAAGCCAAGTTGTACTTGTTTTATTTTTTTTCAATACAGTGTAATGTACCTGGGTACTGTGTAATAGTGTGACGACATGTTGACTTTATTCTTGACATTTCTACTTGATTCTCGCCATTTGTCAAGATTAAAGTTGACATGTTGACTTTATTCTCGTAATTTGTCATTAAAGTAGAACATCGTAAACCAAACTTCATCGTAAAATGAATATTTAATTTACTAGATTTTCTCAAACCCTATCATAAGTTATGTAGCACATTAAATGCTTTGTGTTAAATTGGTACGTGCTTCTTAAACTGACTTCCCCTTGTACTGAGGAGGCGCCGGCAGCGATCGCCGCATAGAATACATTGACTTCATGATATTCCTGCTCCCTGAACATTTAGAATGCTAAGATAAATACTTGATATAATTTTCATGATGAAATGCATTAAAGCATCTATTAATCATGTGGGGGCACGGTGGTGTGGAGGTTGCACTGCTGCCTCGCAGCAAGGGGGTCTCAGGTGTACCCTGCCTTGAATTTGCATGTTTTTCTGGTGGGTTTACTCGGCATGCTTCAGTTTCCTTTCAAAGTCATGTAGGATGTGGGGTTTTGTTATGCTATATTGACCCTGCTAGTGTATGTTTTGCTCGTATTCACCCTGCGATTTGCTGGCATTCAGGATTTCCTCCTGCCTCGCACACAATGCTTGCTGGGATGGGCACAACCCTGAATGGATGGCATAATTAAACATGTATAACGAAGATTTTTTTTTAAGTTCTGAACACTCCGTGGTCTAAGTTTATAACTAGTTTTAATTTCACAAAGATGTTTATCGTGTGGTAATTGGTTAGGTGGAGAAAGAAAAAGGAAGGATAGGAGCCTAGGGTTTGGTACGACAGAGACAGCCCACTCAGAAGAACATCCATTGAATTCTGTGTTTGTGTCACCGACCACCAGATCACAAATCCAACATTTACACAATATTTAAGTTAAACCTGTGCGATACCCATTCATACATCCAGTTTTTTGGAGCCTTGTCACACCTGCCATAAAGTTCTCTACATTGAACGTACACCTGGGGACCCCTTACTGTGAGGGAGCAGCACTACCGTCACACTACCGTGCATATTTAATACCTGCTTTAATGAATTACATCCTGAAAATGATATCAAGTATATATCTTAGCATTCTAAATTTTCAGAGAGCAGGAATATCATGAAGTAAATGTATTATGTGCGGTGATTGCTGCCGGCGCCTCCTCTTAGTGCGGAGGAAGTCAGTTTAAGAAGCGCACAGTGATTAACAACTGGGTCGGGGAACACAACACAAAGCATTTAATGTGCTACATTAACTTATGACGGGGTTTGAGAAAATCTAGTAAATTAAACATTAATTTTAGGATGAAGTTTAGTTTACGACATTCTACTTTATTCTTATAGTTTATTTTAGAATTAAAGTGGAAATGTCGACTTTAATCTCAACATAAACGGTGAGAATAAAGTAGAAATAGCGACTTTAATCTCGACATTAGCATCAAAATTAAAGTGGAAATGTCGAGAACATATTGTTTTTTTTTCTTCCCTGTGTCCGTATTTTTTTTTCTTCACCGTGGCCCTAATACGATTCCGTAGAGCTATACCACAAATAGCATTATAAATGCAAGTTACAGTTTTATTATTTATGTATATAGCATAGCTTGAAGCAAGGTCCATATTACTGCAATTTGCCTAAATGATGGTTCAGTTGGTAAAGATGTCATCACCAAGTTGCACTTGTTTTATTTTATTTTTATTTGGTGAATACTGTGTAATGCACCTGGGCTTGAAGTCTTGAAGCAATAGTATTATTACTGGAAGTTGCACTATTATTTATTTTATTGTTATTATTTATTAGTTTAAATATTATGCAGTTTAATGATGGTAAAGTTGTTTAAAAAGTCACTTCAACGTGTCAGTGGACAGAGATTGTTAACATTAACAAAGTGTAGTTGGTTTACAAAAAATATTTACTATTTATTCCTTTTCTAAGACATGTTCAGTGCAATACAACTTTTGACAAGCACCTCTGGATATTTTACTAAGTCTAAATGCCTCTTTGGATGGTTGAAAATATGTTGTCAAATTTTAGTTAAAGTTGTTTGCAAAATTTGTTTAATAAAGAGGTTCTATATTTTGACTGCAACTGTCATGCAATGGGGTTCCTTCTCTTCATTAATGCCACCCCCTTGAAAACTATCACTTTATGGGGCCATGCAAACCTGTATTAATACTTGTGTGCACATTAAAATATTTTTTTTGTACAATGTATAATTCTCATGACAGTGGAATAGGTTATTTTTATCCAGTCTACTGCAGTAATTGCAGTGGAAAATGTGGTTAACATCCACTCCTGCATGGGGGAAAAAATACCGTTGAATATAATAATTTTGAAAAAATACCATGATATAGAATTTTGGTCCTATCGCCCAGCACTAAATCTTGCAAACCGTAGAAAGGTCAGTCTATCTGATGTCTAGTGTTTTATGTAATAAACTGAACTGGAAAAGAAGAAAAGGAACAACAACAACATTTATTTATATAGCACATTTTCATACAAAAAGTAGCTCAAAGTGCTTTACATAATGAAGAAAAGAAAAATAAATGACAAAATAAGAAATTAAAATAAGACAACATTAGTTAACATAGAAAAGGAGTAAGGTCCGATGGCCAGGGTGGACAGAAAAAACAAAAAAAAAACTCCAGAAAGCTGGAGAAAAAAAAATTAAAATCTGTAGAGGTTCCAGGCCACGAGACCGCCCAGTCCCCTCTGGGCATTCTAAAATAAATGAAATAGTCCTCTTTGTAGTTAGGGTTCTCACGGAGTCACTTGATGTTGATGGTCATACAGACTTCTGGCTTTTAATCCATCCATCATTGTTGGAACATCATGGTGCTTTGGGTAGATGGTGGTGGCACAAGCCACCACCAAAAGGACAACGGAAAAGGAAACAGAAGAGAGAGTAGGGGTTAGTACAGATTTTGAATGAATAGTTATTATAATGAATTGGATATACAGAGTATCAGGATTTAAATTACAGTGAAGTTATGAGAAGGCCATGTTAAAGTAATGTGTTTTCAGCAGTTTTTTAAAGTGCTCCACTGTATTAGCTTGGTGAATTCCTATTGGCAGGCTATTCCAGATTTTAGGTGCATAACAGCAGAAGGCCGCCTCACCATTTCTTTTACGTTTTGCTCTTGGAATTCTAAGGAGACACTCAGTTGAGGATCTAAGGTTGCAATTTGGAATATAAGGTGTCAGACATTCCGATATATAAGATGGGGCGAGATTATTTAAGGCTTTATAAACCATAAGCAGAATTTTAAAGTCAATTCTGAATGACACAGGTAACCAGTGTAGTGACATCAAAACTGGAGAAATGTGCTCGGATTTTCTTTTCCTGGTATGGATTCTAGTAGCTGCATTCTGCACTAGTTGCAAACGATTTATGTACAAGACAATGGATGAACTTGTGCTACCTGTTAATGCCTTATACAGCACCGGCTCTGTCAGGCACCAACTTATTAGTTGTCACAAAAAGGACTGTACACGCACATACTTGGAAGGTCAGCACACAGTTCATAAATGTCACATGGGCAGTGATTTTCAGTTGTTTAAATGACATGGTTCCATGACAAGATCAGTGACGGTGGTTGGAAAATCTGACAAACCCCACGACTAGAAATTATGTAATGTCTTAAGTCACGATGCTAAAAAATTTGCATAAAATATTTATGAAGAGATTTAAATGTTGTTGTGTATATTTTTAGCAATAGCATTACTACTATGTAAAATTATGTATTTTTATGGCTTATCGCAATTAAAAAAAAAAGTACTATTACTGTTTCATATTTTCTACTACTAAAATTTACTTTTCACAAAGTACAATATTCTAACAGTTTAAAATAAATTAAAATCTAAACAGTGCACAAATGAAATTCTATAAATGTTAAATGCTAGGCCTATCCTTGTGCCATTTCAAACTTTAATTGCTCCACCTTATGGTTTTGAAAGCTAGTGGAGCCACATTAATGAAAATTTCTGAAATGGTGTGATGACAAATTTACTCCAATCCAGACCATATACCCACAGACATAAAGATGAGAAGGAAAATGGAAAAGACTTAATAGCAAATCAAAAGTACAGTAGGACTCCAATTATCCCAAGGTAATGTGGACCGATGCTACCATGGAATGATGATAACTCAGAGAACATGGAGATCGACACAGAAAGAGATCAGCTAATGTCACTAGGGAATTAGCACTGCTTACAGTGGTCAAAGACGGGCTCTGGATGACTAATGAATGAAGGTCTCCATTTAGTTGACTCTACAAAGTGCTCGCCTTTGAGCCCAAGAACGCAGGTTTACAGCTCACCTCTGTCAATTCACTACAGAACAAATCATTGAACTTAGATGCTTTCCGGTGTGAGTTCATAACAATTCATTTGGTGATAAGGGTGGGATTTGCACCGTGGACTGGTGGGAGTATAGTGGCGACACTGTGCTGACAAGGTCAGAGAGAGAGAGAGAGAATCTGACATCACCAGCCAAGTACATCACTCACAGTAGTCAGAGATGGGTTTTGTGTGGCTGATGAATGGACTTCTCCATTTAGCTTGAGCCTCAAAGCTCTTACCTCTGAGCCAGAGGATGCAGGTTTGCATTTCTGCCAGGAAGTTCACTACAGCACTTTGAAATGTATAATCATAAAACTCTTAAGTGAATGAGACATTAAAGCATGTGTACAGTGGTCATTGGTGGCAGCACAATGACAATAGCAGAGTGGTGCATTTCTGGAAATGGTGAGTGAGGCATGCCCACATTCCCACAATTTTAAAGTATAATATTTATGCACTCATTACAATATTCATGGCAAAGCTTTCATGTATTATAAGAAAAGTAGTGTCTTACACTTAAAGGTTTGTTTTGGATAATACATTATCTCTGTAAATCAGGCAGTGGATAATCAGGGCTCTACTGCAATTACTTCAGTTAACAAAGTAAATAAGAAAGCAATGTCAAACAGTAACTCTTAACAAGGCATCTTTTTCGTAAGGTAATTCGTAAGGTAATTCTTGGGCCTTGATATAAATGCTAATACCAATTGGGCTTCTCTAACAGTAGGCAGATTGCTCTTAAGTTTAAGGACCCTATAACTTTAGTCTGTGCCCCACACACTAGTTTTATTAACTCACAGGTGTTTAAGGAACGCTTCATCTTGATATATCATTGAATACTTGGAAGTATAGACACTGATAGTTTCTGTAAAGTGAATTCGGGCAAAATGACTTTATATGTAAGAGGAAGAACTTTAAAATATAGTTGGAACCTAGTGAATTGAATTAAGATCTGGAATTATATGGTCACATTTTTAGTTACAGCTATAATACTTTCTGCCTTGTTTTGAATTAACTGTAGAATAATACTTGAATGACCTGACCCTGAAATATCACAATAGTTATTTCTGCTTAAGACAAATGAATGAGCTAGTTAAAAGGTCCTTGACTAAAACAGCCTTCATTTTTATAAGATGGAAAAATGTCTATAAAATAACATTTTTTTCCTCTCTCTCGTTTCAAGGAAAGGACAAGGATTTAGGTTGTTGGTTTCTGTATTAGGTCTAATCTGTTTTTGAATATACTGTAACAGTGACTCCAGTTGCCATTTAATTAGTGCATGAGAAAAAAGAATCACAATAATTTTCTGTTCATTCAGACTTTTGTTGAATGTGGCAATTATATAATGACTATTATTTTTTCTTTTCCTAATTGAAGATAATTGTTTCTAGATTTCAATGCATTTTCCCCCACATCTGGCTAATTGTGTATTTCAGAGGATTAACCTCATGAAGTGAAAGATCCACATGAGGCTGATTGCTATGTCTCTTGTACTACTTATTGTAATTTTGGTCACAAAGTGACTGCTGATTTTACTTTCTCTTTCAAAAGCTTCCAGCTTAGTTTGTTAAGGTCCTTTATAGTAAGAAATCTTCATTTTATCTGCAAAATGAAAAAATCTTTAGTTGCAAACAGGAAATAGTAGCGTGTAGACTGTATTACATATTTTGTTTTATCTCATTAAGTTACTTTAATAATTTTATAGTTTTTATAGTTTTATGCAGGACACATCAGCCCTATGGAAATTAATGAAATTTTTATTGGGCTCAGAATAGCTTATGCTTATTGTAATGTATTTGCTTAATTACAAAAGTCAACCTTTGGATAACTTAATGAAAGATCCCTTCTGAGATGGATTAAACACTTCAGCCAAGTATGTTATGTTGTGTTGTTTAGAACATCAGATTTGGCATCATTTGTGCAGTCTCTGTAGCAGAAGCATCCCGTTATCTATCATTCATTAAGTGATTGCTGGTATGCAGTCACATACTTGCCTGCTATTTTTGGGACAATCTTATCAAGTCTCCTTCATTTAGGGTAAAAATGCCCTATACATAAAATGCCTGTAAATAGACTTGAGTTTGGCAATGAGTAATTCTAAAACAAAACAGAAGGTAAAAACAATTATACACTTTTTTTTATATCCCAAACAGTGGAAGAAATGTACCCACATTTAATTGCTAGGCTGCCATGTGCTCTTGAATTGCCCTTGAAATTGTTTGTGATTAGTCATTTTAATTAACACAATCTCTGCAATAACTAAAATTTTACCACAGTGCAGGTAATGACAGTGACAGAAAATAGTGGTTATTTTTTGACTGCTAAAATGTTATGCATTCTGGCAGAAATATGTTTTAATAAACAAGTTAAAAATGTTTCTAGTCACTAAAAAAAAAAAAAAAAAAAAATTCCAAATGTGTTATGTTTACCTGGCACATTGTTCATCAAATTCATCATCAAATTCTTTCATGTGAAGCCTGAAAGCCATAAGGACTGATTTAGTTCATTTATATTAGGTAGAACACCCAGTGGGGGCTGGGTGGTCCCTTGGCCTTGGAACCCTTGTAGTTTTTTTTTTTTTCTCCAGCCCATCTGGAGTTATTTTTTTGTTTTTATTTATGTCCTCCTGGCCATCTGACTTTATATTATTCTTTGTTACTTAGTATTGACTAATCTTATTTTTGTATCATTTAAACTTTTCTTACTTCATCTTGTAAAGCACTTTGAGCTACACCATTTGTATGAAAATGTGCTATATAAATAAATGTTGTTTTTGTTGTAGATTATATTTTCTTTCTTAGTTTTTATTCCTAAAGTGGCACGTTACTTATGTGAAAAAGTTAAAGTTTTACTGTGAAATTCTTTGGAAGTATTCATTCTGTCTTATCAAGAAAGAATCTTCTAATATTTCAATTTACTAGAACTTGATTCATTCAGCTCTGCTTTTGTCTCGCAGTTTGACCATTCTAGCCTTTCTACCAAAGTCAAATTTAACCTGCCAGTGCTGCAGTTGTAAATAATTATAAAACATGGTTTTAATATAATGCATGTTATATTTTTGTAGAAGTAGTATTTTTATAGTAAAAGTAGAAGGTTGTTTACATGTAGAAAAGGAAGAAAGGGTTAGACCTGATTTTTTAAAATTTTTTTTATTTTGCTGTGTAACCTTCATCAGATGTGCAACTGAAAAAGAAAGAGCAGGTGACATGTTGGAGGGGAAGGAACGAACGAAGCCAGGGCAGATGAAGGGAGAAAAATGTGAGAGTAGGTTAGAAAAAGCTGCCATTTGAGAAGTTGATGAGGGAGATTAAAAAGTTAGTTGGTCATTAAGACCTGGAAAAATATGTGATCCAAGTGTGAGAATGAGCTTAGCTGCTTTTGTTTTTCTTTGAAAAGTATTTTTGAAACCTTGTGAAAGAATATAGACAGAGAGATCAGTGTGGCTATGAGCAAGGCATGTGAAGTGTTCTACAATAGGCTTTGTAATGTCTTTGATTAACCAATCTTAAACGTGCTTCCTGAAGCTGTGTGTTTGCCATGTTCCAGTTTCACTGGCTGGACACTTCCTACAAAAAAGGCAGTAAATAAAATTTTTAGACTGGCAAGAGGCCTGTTGTTTAATATAAATTTGCCAGAGGGATCAGATACATCGTATCCAAGAGATTTTTTTTTTTTTTTTTTTTTTTAGTTTTCACCCATAACTTTTTTTAATACAATGGTAAGGATAAGGTAAGTAAGGATATGCACAGGTTTTGTGCATCTATTGCTGGGAGTTGGTACTACTTTTCAAAAAATATTTCTCTGTGTTGACACAAAGAGAGTTGTAAATCCTAGTTTAGTTTTTACTTACTAGATTTATGTTTCTTTTGTACTTGTGTGATGGGAAGCATAACCATGTTATGCGCAGATAAAAAATATCTAATTGTAACATTGATTTTATGTTGCTGCTTCAATCTAATTATTTAAGGCTTATTTCAGGGAAAGATGCTGCTAGCTATGCTGCTAAGTGATCTTAAAATTTTGTAGGGATGCTTCATTATTATTATTATTTTTTTTAATAAACTTGGGGGCTTCGCTCGCCAGCCCCCCTGGCCTGAGTTACACATCCATCCAGTTTGCGTCTCCGCCGCTCGCGTATTTGGATTTCACTTTCATCAAACAACAAATCTTTTAATTCTCGTGGATACGCGTCTTCACTGGGAAGAAACGCTACTTTTCCTTGATGGCAACATGAATTAGGCGATCAGCAAGTCTCCGACTTTAAGATTAAATCCGAACAATATATTCGATCTCTTTTTGCCGTTGCATTATATCACTGAGTAATAATTTCTATTTGTTTGCACTAATGCGATCTTTACTATCATTGTTTTGAGACTTTTGAATTTTAGTACTTCCATTATCTCTAACCTGCTCTGCACGTGTATCGTGCCAATGTTTTTGAACCTTTTTATGACATTCTACTTTGTCTTTTATTTCCGGCCCTGGTGCGTGGTTAAATCTCTTGGCACAAAGTCTTGTCTCGCAGGACGTGAAAGTATCTCTCTGAGAAAGTCAATTCTCGTCCCAGGCTTAAAAGCCTTGGCTCATCCCAGGATTTTTTTTATATACTAGAGAGATTAGTGTTCTATGAAGCACTTATTGGAGTGAACATTGAAGTTCTTTGAGCTTCTTTAAAGGATAGAGCCAGACTACTTGGTACCAGTGCTTGACCAACACAGTGGCTGCTGGATTTTGCTCCAGCCAGTTTCTTCATTTTGTGTCAGTTTTGTTGTTCTTGTTTAATCAGAATGCGCTGTTCCTGAAACTATTGTTTATAATATGTGTATACAAGTGTCCAAAGTGAACCAGGTGTACTTGTCCTGCAGCATTTTATTTACCTTGTGTCAAATTTATTTTTTAGTGCAATTCTTTTCTTAATTTAACTAGTTGGTACCCTACTTTTAGACAGTTGATGGAAAAATTTATAAAAATGTACAATATATTAATTTAAATTAACTCGCCTTTTGGTAAACATTCAGTGGCCTCCATTATTATTGGAACCCCTTGTAAAAATTAGTAAGAAGGGTTAGGAAAAAAATCACTGTTTGCTGAAGAACTGTCATCTTGCACTGAAAAAAATAGAAACATCTGACTTTTAATTAAAACAAGTTAATTCAAATAAAAACAAAGCCCTAATCAAGAAATAAATATTTACATGCGTCACAATTGTTGGCACCCCTGTTTAATACTTTGTACAACCTCCCTTTGCCAATATAACAGCACAGAGTCTTCTCTTGTAACCTTTTATAAAATTCAAAAATACCGAGCATGGCATCTGAGACCATTCTTCTTTACATAATCTCTCCAAATCATCCAAGGTCCTAGGCCCTCTCCTGTGTACTCTCCTCTTCAGCTCACCCCACAAGTAAAACTTATTATTTAGTCTGCTTATTTGATATAGATCTAAATCATATTTTAAAAATATTGTTAACAGAAGGTAATATGCAGTAATTATTGTAATTTATATTTTAGTAATGTGTTATAATAATTTGCTATTTGATACGACCGAAAAAAAAACTGTGATTAACATGCACATTGGTCTTATGAAATTAATGCAGTAAGGAGACTGTGGAAGATTGTGGGTTCGCTTCCCGGTTCCTCCCTGTGTGGATAGCGCTTTGAGTACTGAGAAAAGCGCTATATAAATGTAATGAATTATTATTATTATTAATCAATTTTTAGAACCTGTTTGGTAAACAAAATGTTGGGAATTTGGCCTCTTGTGGAAATTTTGTGTAAATGCAAACACACACTTACTACAGGGGTGTTGTTAATCCATTACGTAAGTTCTGAAAATAATAAACAAGAAATTAATCAAACCAGGCATTCAATGTAGGACTCAAACCGGCTTCTGATTAAAAGGTTGTCTATAATGAAAACCTGCAGGCTCTGTGACTGTTCAGAATCAGATTAGAGTGACCTGAGGTAAACATGGGGAAGTGAATTAAGTGTATCACAGTAGAATTCAAGTGTGATCTTTCAGTACTTAAAAAGTAATGTACATTCAGTTGTGCATTGAAATAAATTGATGCAGAACTGGAACTCTGCAAGCAGTCTTTGTATATACTAACACACTGCAAAAATGCAGGACATTCTTAACTATATTGGAGAAGCAGAAGTATTAAATTGTGTGCATGTTTTTTTTTTTTTCTTCATAGCAAAATTGATTTTGTCATGAATGTTTCTACTATTAAGACATGATTTAGGTTGCATTTCTTACATTTTAGCCATTTATTCAGAACAGGATTCTGATTTTCAAATGATCTTTTGTTAAACAATGCTACATTTAAAGCCATCTTCCTGTATAAGAGTGGAATAAAGGAATCTTAAAGTCATTTAGAAGATTAAGAATCTGGGTGGGGGATACTGTTTGTTTTGTGACTAGGATCTGCATGTGCCGCTGTATATGGAAGGAATAGATTACTAGGGGCAGAGGCTACATGCATTTGTAGACATTTATCTTCTAAACCCAATATTTACATGACATTGTTTCTTGGATTTGGAGTTTATCCTGGTTTCATTCAACAGAAGTCATAAACCCAACAGTTATTCACAAGAGACACTAATGCAAAGCTTCACATTCATACCAGACAAATTTTATTGATGCTAATACAGTTTTCGAGTATATGCCTTGAACACCAGAGTATCTGCAGAAAATATGTAAAATTACTCATGGATTATAGTGGTTAGGTGTGACTATGCACTTTATTGGAGATGCAGAATTACAATTGCCAGTTACTGTTCTGCAGTATAGTATTTACACTATTTTATAAATGTATTTGTTTATAAATGATGTTAAATAATACATTTATACAATCTATTACTGAGTTTATTGTGCATGTTTTACTGTATTTAATAAAGTTTTGGTCCAGTTTCAATATTGCTGTGTTTGGTAAAATTGAGTTCTGTTAAAGAATTTCTTTCACTACTCTTTGTTAATGTTATTCATATGGTAGTTTCTGGGTCTCAGAATATTTTATTTTCATTGTAACAAATATAATGAAATTAGGTGCAGTCCTTGTGGTGTCAAAATATAAATAAAATATAATTAAAAGGGATAAGAAGAAATAAGGTAGAGCACAAACATTCAACATAAGACCTTAATTGCACATGAACACTATTGCACAAGATGTCATCTATTGCACTGCTGCATTGGAGGTGATTAGGTGGCATTCAGTGCCCAAATAGCAACAGGGTAGAAACTGTTATTCAGTCTATTAGTCTTTGTTTGATGCTCCTATAATAATATGTGCAGTATGCATATTTAAGAGTTTGTGTTTTTTCTTTTAAACTAAGATATTCACAAGTGGTGAAAATACTAAAGCTTGCAGAGAAGCCAGCTCTTCACTATCTCTAAAGACTGACCAAAAGAAGTTGGCCAGTTTTTAATAAGCTGCTTGGAAAACATAACAGGAAAATAGTACACCATTCAGAAAGTAAATGTATTTTTTGCAACATTATTTTACTACTTGAAGCATCACAGTGCAGATTAATTATGAGCTCACCATCTAAGTGTAGATGCTGAAAATTTATTTTATCAATTGACCATTTGGGCATTTTATGCCATATTTCACATGGAATAATATTAGAAGAAGCCTATATAAAGCAAAATGGAATAAAATGCATTTGTAGGGATACTTTCTACATTCTATAACATTTTTTTTAGTATTGTAAACCTGATATTTCTTTATTTTGTGCTAAAACTTAATATAAAATAATTTACTGGATAATCCCTTTGTTTATTTTTCAAAATAATCTTGTTAGAACATTCATAAAGCTTTTCTATTCCACTCAAATAAAACATTTTGTCTTGCTTTTGCTGATACTCTTCTGTATGATGTGCTGTTTCTGAATTCTTTATACACTCTATGGCAAATGCAAGTTAAGAGACATTTAACAGACCAATGTAAATGTTTTGAACAGTAATCTCTTTAGATTTTCCTTGCTTTATTTTGTAGTGAAGTGTGCCTGGTTATCAGTTCAAGTCATAAAAATTCTTCTACAAAATGCCTTTTTATGTAAAAATATTTATTCACAACTCTAGTTTTGGAAGACAGTGTTTTTATTTATTTTTTCATTTGGCTTTCACTTCAGTATGGCATTTTATCTGTTTAGGGTACTTCGGTCAATAAGATGGTAAAATAAGATAACATTAAATATCAAAACGGACTTGCTTGGTCTGGTGATTGTATTAGAAAGGCATGATGGCTTTTTTGTAATGACTTCATTTTATTCTAGAACTAGGGGGCTCTGCCCCCTGCTCGCTTCGCTCGCCAACCGCTGGTGTTGGGTAATTACAAATAGCATGATGTATGTATGAGATATAGCATAGTGTGAAGGTGTAGATGACACATATAGGAAGCAAAGAATAAACTGCATGGCACAGTGTAAAGATTTATTGGAAAATTTCCTTGTACACAACATTAGTAGTAAAGATGGTGTCTTGTCCTTGAATGAGTTTTCCTTGGCATGGATCATTTATAACCTTAACTATAACGTCAGATGAACGTTGAACTCGTGAGAAGGCCACATAAAGTTGTGCGTGTGCAAAAACGGGCTGAGAGAGGTAGATGCCAACCTTGTACATGGTTTGTCCTTGTGATTTGTTGATGGTCATGGCAAATGCAGGTTTAATGGTGAACTGTCGCCCGTTTAAGTGTAAAAGGTAATTCTAGGTCAGAACTTGTAAGGTCAATTCTAGGAATCAGAACAGTATTGTTAGCATGTGATCCTGTAAGAACTTTTGCTTCAATAACATTGTGTGTCATGGTGTTGACGACTAAACGTGTACCATTGCATAAACCTTGTTTAGTGTTAAGGTTTCTTAATAGCATGATTATTGTTCCGATATTAAGGTTAAGATTGTGTTGTGGTAATCTGGCTGGGTTAATAGTGTTGAAATATTGTAAGGGGAAATTAAGATGGTCATTGTCGTCATCAGAGTCAACTTTGTCAGAGCTTAGAAAGAGCCGTGCCTCTCCAGGAAGTAATGCAATGACTTGGTTAATTATGTGATCAACATTAATATTTTTTGGACATAATATAGTCCGTTGTGTTAAAAGGGGTATTTGGTCTAATGAGATTGTTGTTCCAAATATCTCCGTAACTAAGTCGTCGCAGATAAAGGCTTGAGGAATTGTAATAATATCTGGGTGAAGTCCATCTGTATTGGTGAGTGTCCCATCTCCCAGTTGTAATAACCAATTGTTATATTCTGGACCTGGACATCGCATGTTTTGTACCAATTGTATCGTTTGAAAGCAATGCCAAATGTCCGCGTATTTTAAGGTGGACTGAACAATAGCTGAGCGCATGGCATGTGGAACAATAGCTAAGCACTGTGTAAAATCTCCTCCTAATAAAAGTACCTTTCCCCCAAAGGGAATATTATTATTCATCAACGTTTGTAAAAGTTTATCAATGGTGTTGAGTAAGTGACTGGATGCCATTGTATATTCATCTATAATTAACAGTTTTGCAAGACGGATGTCACGTGCATTGTTACTGTTCATTTTCATAGTGGATACCGATGTTTCTGTGATTGGGACCGGTATTTTGAATAAGGAGTGACATGCGTTTCTGGAGCCGAGACATGTTTTCTTCCGCGGTTTCAGAAGCGCGTTGTAGGCGCCGACGTGTATTGTTTTTTTTCATGCGGGTTCGTGTTTGTGGTCCCGTTACTCGAGCCGTATCGTTTTGTAACCGTGATCGTGAATGCATGACTTGTTTGTTCTTTATCGTTAGTAATATGGATAAGTAATAAGGAGGATCACACTCACTGTTAATATGGAGCCTTTTCTGTGGTTGTTCGGTTAATAGTGCATCATTATAATGAGATTCACCTATGCTGTATAGTTTGAACGTCTTTAGATGACGTATGTTTAATACGGACTGTTCGTTTCTTCGTATTATTACCCATCAGGTGTCGCGCCTGTATATGTATTGTAGTCCGGTCTCTTGTTGTTTATGTATGACGTTGTTTGTCGGCGTATGTCTTTTTAGACGTGCGTGGAATGTGCTGTATAGTCTGTACGTTGATTTCAGATGCGAGTTGTAGGCGAATGCTTCTATCGTAGTATCTGCCGTTTTCCGAAACACAAATCTCTTTCTGTAATATGTTGGGTTTGATGTGTGACCCTTTGAGGACTTCGTAGTCTGTCTCGTTTAACTGTGGTGTGGGGGTGTGAGTCCTCTTTTTCAGTACTATGTCGGGCTTGATTTGTGAAGTTTTGTGGACTCCTTAGACTGTCCCGTTTCACTGTTAGGCGGGAATAATCTGATTCAAATATGTTGTGTTGTCCGTATGTGTGGGGTTTTTGTATGATCTCGAGTGTTCGTTTTTGGTTGCTCTTCCGTTTTTGAGCCTCAATCTCGGGCTCGATGGGTGACCGTGTGTGGAGCCCGTAGTCTGTCCCGTTTCACTTTGGGGTGTGTGTCTGACTCCTCTTTTTTGTGTGATATGGGCGTGTTGCCGCATTTCTTATTTCTGTTAGTGGAGGGGTGCTTTGTGTCTCATTTCTTATTTATGTTAGTGTGTGAAATCCGTAGTCTGTCCCGTTTCGTGTGCTATGGGCTTTGTGTGGCGCTTGCGTGTGACTCCTTGTTTTTGTGTGCTAGGGGCGCGTTGCCTCATTATTTATTTCTGTTAGTGGAGTGGGGCTTTGTGTGTCGTGGGTCTGAATCCTCCTTTTTGTGTACATCCCGTTTCGTGTGCTATGTCCGTAGTCTGTCCCGTTTCGTGTGCAATGGGCTTTGTGTGGCGCTTGCGTCTGACTCCTTTTTTTTTGTGTGCTAGGGGCGCGTTGCCTCATTTTTTATTTCTGTTAGTGGAGGGGGGCTTTGTGTGTCGTGGGTCTGAATCCTCTTTTTTTGTGTGTGTCCCGTTTTGTGTGCTATAGGCTTCGTGTGGCGCTGTGTGCCATGGGTTTGTGTGGCGCCTGCGTCTGACTCCTTTTTTTGTGTGCTATGGGCGCGGCGCCTCATTTCTTATTTTCCGTTGCTTGGAGGGGGGCTTTGTGTGGCGCCTGCGCACTACGTCTTTTGCGTCCACGGCCCATGTCCCTGCGTCCATATCCGGTTTACCATTCTCGTTTAGTAATATGGATACTTCAGTTTGACTTGCTTTTTAACAAAATAAACTTAATGCATTCCTAAAATGTATTGTGCATTAGGTTAAATGGAAAATAAGATTTCGGCTTTTAATAGTGATTTAATTTATGTTGCTAAATGTTTCAGAGATGGTGAGAGGATTGATTAAAAAATTAAGTAAATTTTATCTAGTTATTAATGAACAAAATCACTATTGGCACAGAAAATTTAAATGGTAGAATAGGTAAATAAACTAAGACCTAGGGAGAGAGGTCCTAAGATTGGAGCCACAAAGCAAAATGAGTCTTTGTAATAGTTAGAATGTTAGTATCTGTGAATTTCTGGTGTCTGATGTTCATATGAGGCAAGCAATGATGACATCTAATATACTAATGTCAGTTTTGGAATTCATAACTGTGCAAATCATTAGCAAAGGAAAATTCAGTTAAATAGTATACTGAAAGCTATTGTAATTGTGTATGTTGATAAGTTCAGGTTCAGGTGATGTTATTACATTTTGTTATCGTCAGAATATTGGCAGATGCATTTTTAACTTTTAACCTGTTGATGTTTCGATCAAGAAGACAAAAGTGAAATGCAGTAATCTCTTGATCATTACACTAATGGTAATAATATTGCGATTTTTTTTTTTAATTGAGATGCAAGATAAAAATGTAACTTTTATGGAGAGTAACTTAAACACTGTGTTATAGTATTTTGTCTCTATATTGTTTCAGTCATATATTAGCCGATGATAATAAAGCCTCTTTCTCGTACTTTGCGTGGGGTAAGCATATTTTTAGAAATGGGTTGTGAACATTTGACATTTCATTTAAACATCAAGATACATCAAAAATGTAGATTTAATTTGTTCAATTATTAGACAATGTCTGCAGTTCAACTGGTCTCCAAGTAGTTGCTTATTGTGTTAACTTTGTGGATAATTAGACTGTTCATCTTATTTCTGCTTCAGGGTGGTGACTGAAGAAAAACATTGGCTTCATTTGTACCAAAACAACAGGTTAAATGTAACCTTTACTCTTTAGGCATGTGTGCACTTGAAGCAAAAATTCCTAAACTAGGTGCTCAATGACTCTGGCTCATACTTTGAGTGAAAATTGCCTGAGGTTGCTTTGTGGTTGTGAGATATTTTACCATTAGAAAACCACCAGTTATTGTAGTTTGTCAGGCTGAGTTCATTTGGTTAAGGTGTGTCATAAAACTTCTTGAAAAATACACTTTGAATTAAAATTTCCAATGTTCTGTCTGGGTTAAAAAAAACTAAATCCTTCAAAATTTGAGGCTAACTGCAATAAATATATAACCAGCCAAATAAGAAAATAAAAGGTTTATGGTTTAATACAAGTCCAAAATGGCTCAGTAATTGTTAAAAACTTGGCAAGAAGCCCACATCATATTCTGTAGATCCGAATACTGTGATCTTCCACTGAGTTTTAAGCAGCCCATTTCTTAGTGATGGTCTTTTGCTTTTAGTGCTGCTGTTTCTTCTTCAGAAGTTGCATTTGCTTTTATAGTACAATCTTTGCACAAATAAGTACAAGGGATGTTCAAAATCCAGTAACATTCATAAAGCTTTTCTATTCCACTCGAGTAAAACATTTTGTCTTGCTTTTGCTGATACTATTCTATAGTTGTCTTGTTTTCTTCACCATTGGCATAATGTATCCAATGGAAGTAGTCATTCAGCTTAAGAGAAAAGTGGTAGTACAATTGGACCTGATCTGTAAAACAGAGTGGAAGTGGCTTCTTTTTGAATCCTTACAGTCTGATTGGGTACAATGTTGTAACCTTCTTAGCGTTAAACTGAAGCATTTACTTGGGCTCTGAAAACTGTGGTAAAAGTGTTAGTTCCAAGTGTCACTCGGGCAGCAGTACAGGTATGTCTTGCATAAGCATTAGATCTGAGAATCACTCATGTGCTGTAAAAGTGCTATCAGCATAAGTCCCGACCATTACTCGGGCAACGTTATAGGCGTGTATTGTGTAAGAGTTACATCTGAACGTCACCTGGGCAAAGGTGTATGTGTAATTAGAAACCTCCTCCGTAATAATGGCATCTTGTACAAAACATTTTTCAGCAGCTCAGGTGTTGCACACTCTTGCTAGTGATATGAGCAATAATGTTAAGAAGCCTCTCATCAGCAGTGATGAGGAAGTGAATCTGTCCTTGGGTGGTGAAAGTGAAATGGGCAGTGAGCCCGAAAGTGATTCTGATGAATCTGAAAGTGATCCTTGTGTTTTGGTGTCTGTTGATCCTGCTTCAGATAAATCATCACCACCTTATTTTGATTTTGTAGGGAAACCAAGAATAACAGTAAACGTAGACAGCCAAGATCCACTGACTTACCTGAACTTATTCCTGGATGATGACATGATCAAAAGATTTTTTGTTCAGATGAACAGTTGTGCTGAACAGTGTCGCACAAATAACCATACACCTACAGTGCATCCGGAAAGTATTCACAGCGCATCACTTTTTCCACATTTTGTTATGTTACAGCCTTATTCCAAAATGGATTAAATTCATTTTTTTCCTCAGAATTCTACACACAACACCCCATAATGACAACGTGAAAAAAGTTTACTTGAGATTTTTGCAAATTTATTAAAAATAAAAAAATTGAGAAAGCATATGTACATAAGTATTCACAGCCTTTGCCATGAAGCTCAAAATTGAGCTCAGGTGCATCCTGTTTCCCCTGATCATCCTTGAGATGTTTCTGCGTCTTAATTGGAGCCCACCTGTGGTAAATTCAGTTTATTGGACATGATTTGGAAAGGCACACACCTGTCTGTAGAAGGTCCCACAGTTGACAGTTAATGTCAGAGCACAAACCAAGCATGAAGTCAAAGGAATTGTCTGTAGACCTCCGAGACAGGATTGTCTCGAGGCACAAATCTGGAGAAGGTTACAGAAAAATTTCTGCTCCTTTTGAAGGTCCCAATGAGCACAGTGGCCTCCATCATTCGTAAGTGGAAGAAGTTCGAAACCACCAGGACTCTTCCTAAAGCTGGTCGGCCATCTAAACTGAGCGATCGGGGGAGAAGGGAGGTGACCAAGAACCCGATGGTCACTCTGTCAGAGCTCCAGAGGTCCTCTGTGGAGAGAGGACAACCTTCCAGAAGGACAACCATCTCTGCAGCAATCCACCAATCAGGCCTGTATGGTAGAGTGGCCAGACGGAAGCCACTCCTTAGTAAAAGGCACATGGCAGCCCGCCAGGAGTTTGCCAAAAGGCACCTGAAGGAGACTCGGACCATGAGAAAGAAAATTCTCTGGTCTGATGAGACAAAAATTGAACTCTTTGGTGTGAATGCCAGGCGTCACGTTTGGAGGAAACCAGGCACCGCTCATCACCAGGCCAATACCATCCCTACAGTGAAGCATGGTGGTGGCAGCATCATGCTGTGGGGATGTTTTTCAGCGGCAGGGACTGGGAGACTAGTCAGGATAAAGGGAAAGATGACTGCAGCATTGTACAGAGACATCCTGGATGAAAACCTGCTCCAGAGCACTCTTGACCTCAGACTGGGGCGACAGATCATCTTTCAGCAGGACAACGACCCTAAGCACAGAGCCAACATATCAAAGGAGTGGCTTCAGGACAACTCTGTGAATGTCCTTAAGTGGCCCAGCCGGAGCCCAGACTTGAATCCGATTGAACATCTCTGGAGAGATCTTAAAATGGCTGTACACCGACGCTTCCCATCCAACCTGATGGAGCTTGAGAGGTGCTGCAAAGAGGAACTGGCGAAATTGGCCAAGGATAGGTGTGCCAAGCTTGTGGCATCATATTCAAAAAGACTTGAGGCTGTAATTGCTGCCAACGGTGCATCGACAAAAGTTTTGAGCAAAGGCTGTGAATACTTATGTATATGTGATTTTTTTATTTTTAATAAATTTGCAAAAACCTCAAGTAAACTTTTTTCATGTTGTATGGGGTATTGTGTGTAGAATTCTGAGGAAAAAAAATGAATTTAATCCATTTTGGAATAAAGCTGTAACATAACAAAATGTGGAAAAAGTGATGCGCTGTGAATACTTTCTGGATGCACTGTACGTAGTTTTCCCATTCTAAAAGATAGGAACTGGTAACTGCTGATTATATCTGGGCATTTTTAGGCTTATTGGTATTGCAAGGATTTGTAGTAGAACTTGAGCAGGGATGGAAGCTGTCCAAGAGCGCAATTTTGTCAATGCCATAATTTGGAGAAATTATGTTTGAGTGTAGGTTTGCACTGATTATGAAATATCTGCACTTTACCAATAATGAAGACTTAGATGAGAATACTCATCCAGCACCCAAACTGAAGAGAATGTGGGAGATATACCAGGCTGTTGTAGCAAAATTCCAGAATGTTTGCATTCCGGTCTGTGACGTCGGCATCGATGAATGTCATGGCTTATAAGGGTAGGCTGTCATGGATACAGTACATTGTGTCAAAAAGAGCAAGATTTGGCATAATGTTTTATGAGCTTTGTGAATCTAAAAATAGATACATTTGGAATTCAGTTCTGTACATAGGGAAAGGGACAAGGTTTGGTCAGAAATACAATCGGTACTGACTACTGTTGCTACTTCATCAGTACTGACTTTGATAGATACTTTGCTGATCAAGGTTACTGTGTAACTACGGACAATTTTTATACTTTGCCAAAGCTATTTGACATCTTTCTGCAAAGAACTGATGCATGTGGAATAATGCATCCCAAACATCATGGCATACCTGAAGACTTTGCCAGAGGTAAATTACAGTGAGATGTGCTAGTAGTTTGGCAAAAGGGTAAAGTGAAATGGAAATATAAGAAAGATTTATGTCGTCTTAGCACTGTACACAATGCAGCTACAGTCGCTGTACAAGCAAATAGGCAACAGGCAGGTTACTAAGTGCTGTGATTGACTACAATAGCACGATGGGCGGCATAGATTGTGCAGATCAAGAATTGATTTTCTATCCTGTTATGAGGAGACAACAAAAGAAATACTACAAAAAGATATTTTGTCTTCTGGTGGAACAGTGCATTTGGAATTCATGCGTGTTTATACAAATAAAAAGCTGGCGAAACTGTATCCCATACAAACTTTTCATGCCAACTTGTAGAGCAACATGCATTGTCCACACTACCTACCCATCACATCGCGGATCAATCTAGAGTGTTTTATTGGTAGACATTTCATTGATTATATGCCTCCAACAGAAGAAAAAAAGAATCGAACTTGTACTTGTGCAGTGTGCTGCTCAAAAACTGATCAATCTGGAAAGAAAATCCGCAGAGAGTCACATTATTATTGTCCTGACTGTAATGTTGGATTATGTATTTCATAGTACTTCAAAATATGCCACACAAAACTTATTTTGAAATTATATACTGTATTGGCATTATTATTACTGTTATTATTTTTATTGTTCATTTTCATATTATTATTCATCATTATTATTATTTATATTTTTATTACACTTTTGACCAACCGTTATACTTTAGATGCAACCATTTGTGCTTGTTTTTGTGAAGAAAAAAATGTAACACTAAAGAAGTTAAAGCACAAGAAAAATTACTTTTACTGACTGAGTGCCTCATATACCAAAGTAAATCACTGAAATACTTACCACCAGTGATGTAGGCTTTTTGAGTGCTGTAATCATATTTAAGGTGGCTTCAAACCAAGCAGCTCAGTGAATTTCCCAAGGAAGGTTATGTGTGGGCCACAGGTTTTAGAACAATTAAAAAATATGCATTTTATGAAAAGAAACAATACTGTTTTAATATTGTTGTTCAATTTTAATTTTTTTTTGTCTTAAAACTTTTTTTGATATCTCAAAATTCTTTTATAAATTTTTATTTAATTGAACTGACATATCTGCAGTCATTTGAAAAAGTTTGGGAACCCCTCTCAGCCTGCATAATAATTTACTCTACTTTCAACAAAAAAGATATGTGGTGTGTCTTTCATTTCCTAGGAACATCTGAGTACTGGGGTGTTTTCCGAACAAAGATTTTTAGTGAAGCAGTATTTAGTTGTATGAAATTAAATCAAATGTGAAAAACTGGCTGTGCAAACATTTGGGTACCCTTGTAATTGTGCTGATATGAATGCATGTAACTGCTCAATACTGACTACAGTAATCCCTCCTCCATCGCGGGGGTTGCGTTCCAGAGCCACCCGCGAAATAAGAAAATCCGCGAAGTAGAAACCATATGTTTATATGGTTATTTTTATATTGTCATGCTTGGGTCACAGATTTGCGCAGAAACACAGGAGGTTGTAGAGAGATAGGAACGTTATTCAAACACTACAAACAAACATTTGTTTCTTTTTCAAAAGTTTAAACTGTGCTCCATGACAAGACAGAGATGACAGTTCCGTCTCACAATTAAAAGAATGCAAACATATCTTCCTCTTCAAAGGAGTGCGCATCAGGAGCAGATGTCAGAGAGATAGAGAAGAGCAAACAAATCAATAGGGCTGTTTGGCTTTTAAGTATGCGAAGCACCGCGGCACAAAGCTGTTGAAGGCAGCAGCTCACACCCCCTCCATCAGGAGCAGAGAGAGAGGGAGAGATAGAGAGAGACAGAGTTTGTTTTTCAATCAAAAATCAATACGTGCCCTTCGAGCTTTTAAGTATGCGAAGCACCGTGCAGCATGTCGTTTCAGGAAGCAGCTGCACAAAAGATAGCAACGTGAAGATAATCTTTCAGCATTTTTAGACGAGCATCCGTCTCGTCTAGGTATGAGAACAGCCCCCCTGCTCAATCCCCCTACGTCAGGATCAGAGAAAGTCAGCGCGAGAGAGAGAAAAGTAAGCTGGGTAGCTTCTCAGCCATCTGCCAATAGCGTCCCTTGTATGAAATCAACTGGGCAAACCAACTTAGGAAGCATGTACCAGAAATTAAAAGACCCATTGTCCGCAGAAATCTGCGAACCAGCAAAAAATCCGCGATATATATTTAAATATGCTTACATATAAAATCCGCAATGGAGTGAAGCCGTGAAAGGCGAAGCGCGATATAAAGGGAGGGATCACTGTACTTGCAACACGAAATTGTTTGGATTAGCTCGATAAGTCTTGAACTTCATAGACAGGTGTGTCCAATCATGAGAAAAGGTATTTAAGGTGGTCAATTGCAAGTTGTGCTTCCCTTTAGCTCTCCTCTGAAGAGTGACAGCATGGAATCCTCAAAGAAACCCTCAGAAGATTTGAAAACAAAGATTGTTCAGTATCATGGTTTAGGGGAAGGCAATAAAAAGCTTTCTCAGAGGTTTAAGCTGTCAGTTTCAACTGTGAGGAATGTAATCAGGAAATGGAAGGCCACAGGCACAGTTGCTGTTAAACCTAGGTCTGGCAGGCCAAGAAAAATACAGGAGCGGGATATGTGCAGGATTGTGAGAATGGTTACAGACAACCCACAGATCACTTCCAAAGACCAGCAAGAACATCTTGCTGCAGATGGTGTATCTGTACATCGTTCTGCAATTCAGCACAATTTGTACAAAGAACATCTATATGACAGGGTGATGAGAAAGAAGCCCTTTCTGCACTCATGCCACAAACAGAGTTGCTTTTTGTATGCAAATGCTCATTTAGACAAGCTAGATTCATTTTGGAACAAAGTGCTTTGGAATGATGAGACAAAAATTGAGTTATTTGGTCATAACAGAAAGCGCTTTGCATGGCAGAAGAAGAACACCGCATTCCAAGAAAAACACCTGCTACCTACAGTCAAATTTGGTGGAGGTTCCATCACGCTGTGTGGATAGTTCAGGGACTGGGGCCCTTGTTAAAGTCAAGGGTCTGATGAATTCAACTCAATATCAACAAATTCTTCAGGATAATGTTCAAGATGTTTGGAGAGATTTTGTATGGAAGAATGGTCAAAAATACCTCCATCCAGAATGCAGACACTCATCAAAGGCTATAGGAAGTGTCTAGAGCAGCAGTTCTCAACCTTTCTAGTGCCGCGACCCTTTAATACAATTTCCCATGCTGTAGCGACCCCAACCGTAAAATTATTTTTGTTGCTACTTCATAACTGTAATTTTGCTACTGTTATGAATCATAATGTAAATATCTGATATGCAGGATGTACTTTCATTGTTACAAATTGAACATAATTAAAGCGTAGTGATTAATAACAAAAACAATATGTAATTATATATTGTGAAATATTTATTTCTAATTACAAATTAATAAAGTTTTGACTTTGATTTAAGTTTGTTTTTCTTCATTGTGTATTGAACTGTATTCACCGTATTCATGTTGTATACTTATGTGAAAATGTGAAAAGAATGGCGTAGCATGGGTAACAGTCTTAGTATAACAACAGTAAACTACATTGCTACAAAATTGTTGCGACAGTATGCGTAAAAAGCCAACGTCAGTGCGAAGGTTGAGGCTGCATCTTTCTCACTAGATCAGACATTCTTGGGGTAGCCTTTGCAAGAGCACAACGAAGATCATCTTGTGCAACAAGTCTACTTCTGTATTTAGACTTGATAACCAACAAGCTGGAAAACCCTGTTTCTCAAAGATATGTTGTTGGAAATGGAAGAAGAAGGCGCAACACAATCTCAGACAGAACAGGATATGACTGCAAACACTTGATCCAGAATTTTGTAACTGACATTGAAGATAAATCATTTCTCGCTGCATTGCTGTAAATGAGTTCAATTAACTCCTCTTGTGCTGTCTCAGGAACATCTTCAGCTTTGACTGTGAATGGACTTCTGGCAAGTGCAAACGGGGTGTCAGGTAGATTTGGAAAGTACGATGAAATTTCGTCCGCAAGCATGTGCAAGTGTTCTTTTACAGAAATTATCATTGTAATCCTTTTGTCAGGTTCAATGTCATTTTCCTCAAAGAAAGCAGATAAGGTGGGCATCATGTAAATTTTATTTTCATCCAATTTTTTTTTTGCCAAAGCTGAAGTTTCATTTGGAATGATCGGATCTTTTCAGGCAAATCGAGGCGTGTTGCATTTGGTCCTTGCAGTGATAAATTTAACTCATTCAAGATGGCAAAGATGTCAACCAAGTAAGCTGTTTTCTGCAGTTCACTTTCATCGCTGAAAAGTGCTTCGAACTGCGGTCTTGCTTTCTGATTAAAAAACATTTTTAGTTCATCACGAAGATCAAAAACACGTTTTAAAACTTTTCCTCTTGACAACTATCTCACTTCAGTGTGAAATAGCAGAGCATTGTTGGACGCGTCCAACTCATTACAAAGTTTTGAAAACAGTCGACCATTTAAAGCACTCGCTTTTACAAAATTGGCGGAACTTACGACGCTTTTCATTACTTCTTGTAACTCTTGTGGCAGCGTCTTCGTTGCTAATATTTCTCGATGAATCATACAGTGAATTCCGATGACTTTTGGTGACTTATTCACTACCAAACGTTGAAATCCAGACCGACATCCTAGCATAGCTGGAGCACCATCTGTGCAAACATCACAAACCTTTTCCCAAGAGATCTTACGCTCTTTCAGAAATGAACCAATTGTGTCAAATACATCACGTGCAGTAGTTGTCGTTTCAAGAGGTTTGCAAAAAAGAAACTCATCTTTAAAGTCGCCATCATTAATATACCTCATGTAAACCAGTAGTTGTGAACAGTTTGCAACGTCTGTAGATTCATCAAGCTGGATGCTAAATATTGGAAGTGGAGCAGATTTCATTTCCTGGATTACCTGATCAATAATATCAGCAGACATGTCATCTATTCTTCTGTGGACAGTGATGTTAGATAAGGAAATTGCACTCAATTTCGTAACAAATTCGGCTCCGATCATAACTCGAACAATGTCTTTGGCCGCTGGCAACAGTAAATCTTCAGCAATGGTGTGAGGTTTCATAGCTCTGGCGATTCTAAGAGCCACCAAATATGAAGCTTCAACGGCTGCTACGTTTTGTTGGTGGTACTTGCCGCCAGTGTCAAGGCTGGCTTTCTTGGCTCCATCAGCTTTGCTTCTAAAATACTGGGTATCCTTGCTGGCAAAGCTCGGATGCTTGCTATCAAAATGACGTTTCAGTTCGGCTTCATAGATTCAGCTGATAGAACTTCATTACAAATAACGCATTGTGGTTTCTCAATTCCTGCTTTAACTATTGAAGTAAAACCATATTGTAAAAAATCGTCACTATATTTTCTTTTCTTAACGTTCTTCTCTGCATGATCTATTGCCATGGGTTGGTTTGCTGTTCGATGTACAGTAATGTAAACAGTTAAAAATAATAAAGTTACGACAATTAAAACGTTTGAAATTATTCTGATTCAATTGTCTGCAACATCTATCCTCGAATGACAATTATAGTAAAAAACTAGTAACTACCAATGGAAAAAATTTGTACAATAACAAGTTTTACACATTAGACTAGACAAAACCCATATTTCCAATGGTCTTGGGCAACCCCTGGCTAATCGTCATTCGACCCACAGGTTGAGAACCGCTGGTCTAGAGGCTGTTATATTTGCAAAAGGAGACTCAACTAAGTATTGATGTAATATCTCTGTTGGGGTGCCCAAATGTATGCAGCTGTCTAATTTTGTGATGATGCATATTGCATATTTTCTGTTAATCCAATAAACTTAATGTCACTGCTGAAATACTACTGTTTCCATAAGGCATGTCATATATTAAAAGGAAGTTGCTACTTTGAAAGCTCAGCCAATGATAAACAAAAATCCAATCGGACCCTGAAGGGAGATATGTGATAGTCATGGGCAACTTATTTAACAGTAAAATGATTTTGATAAATGTTTATGCACCCAATGTCGATGATAAGGAATTCATGCAAAATCTATTTGCATCCATTCCCAATGTGAACACTCATAAAATTATAATGGCTGGGGACTTTAATTGTGTTTTAAATCCACTCTTAGATAGGACTCCTGTGACAGGGGGAACGACATCTAACACTACAAAGACAATTACAGTTTTTAAATGACCACATCTTACCAGACCCCTGGAGGTTTCTTAACCCAAACTCAAGAACATATTCGTTCTACTCACCAGTGCATTATAGCTACTCAAGAATTGATTATTTTTTTATAGATAATAATTTCCTGCCTACGATTAAATCGTGCAAATACAACACAACTGTTATCTCCGACCATGCCCCTCTAGTCTTGGAGCTAAAATCATTAAGCCCCTCACACTCACCTCACAGATGGCGTCTTAACCCTCTTCTATTGGCAGACGAGAACTGCACAGAATTTATATCCAAACAAATCAGCTTCTTCCTAGAGACAAACATGCCCACAGAGGTTTCTGGAGGAATACTCTGGGAAACTCTAAAGGCCTTCTTAAGAGGACAGATTATTTCATATCTTTCCCATAGAAATAAATTAGAAACCAAGAAAGTGTCAGACCTAAGAAGCGAAATTACTAGAATAGATGAAGAACAAGCCAGGCGTCCAAGTGAAGCTCTTCACAGGAAAAGGCAGGCCCTGCATACAGAACTCAACATCTTAACAACTAAAGAAACTGAACAACTTATTTATAAGTCAAGACATCATTACTATGAGCACGGAGAAAAAGCTAATAAGCTTTTAGCTCAACAAATTCACAAACAAGAAGTTCGCAATGCAATACCAGTAATCACCAACACGAATGGAGAAGAATTCATTGACCATAAAAATATAATGCACGCATTTAGAGATTATTAGAAATCCTTATATTCTACTGAGTTCAAAGAAGACCGCACACAATCTAATGCATTTCTGGATACATTACAGACACCACAAATAGATACTTTAAGTGCTGAGGAACTGGATAAACCTCTGACGCTAACAGAATTACTAGATGCTATAAAGTCACTTCAGAGCGGGAAATCAGCAGGCCCTGATGGTTACCCCGTAGAATTTTATAAGAAGTTCCCAACTCAGCTAGCTCCCCTCTTATTGGCAACATTTACAGAAGCTAGAGACAACCAAATACTACCTCAAACATTTCGTCAAGCATTAATCACTGTCTTTCCTAAACAAAATAAGGACTTGTTACAATGTGCATCATACAGACCAATTTCACTCCTGAATAATGATGTTAAAATACTCTCAAAAATTCTAGCTAGAAGGATGGAGAAAGTGCTGCCCTTGGTAATATCACAGGATCAAACTGGATTTATTAAAGGCCGACACCTATCTTCCAATCTCCGACGCTTATTTAATGTTATATATTCACCAGCAAAATCCAACACCCGAGAGATATTACTATCATTAGACGCTGAAAAAGCATTTGATATGATTGAATGGAACTACCTTTTCACTGCATTGGAGAAATTTGGGTTTGGCCCGAATATTTGTGCATGGATCAAACTACTGTATACCAATCCAGAAGCTTCAGTTTGTATTAACAACATTTGCTCAGACTACTTTAAGCTAGAACGTGGTACCAGACAAGGATGAAACTTGTCATCACTGCTGTTTGCAATCGCCATTGAACCACTGGCGGTTTACTGTCGAAATTCTTTTTAGATAAAGGGGATTATCAGAAAAGGACTGGAACAGAAAATTTCTCTATATGCAGATGATATGGTTTTATGTATATCAGACCCAGAAAACACTGTGCCTGCAGTTCTAACAGCACTAACAGAATTTCAAAAGATATCCGGTCTTAGAATTAATCTGAATAAAAGTATACTCTTTCCAGTGAACTCACAAGCATATAATATTAGATTGGACACCCTACCTTTTACCATAGCAGATCAGTTTAAATACTTAGGGGTAAATATCACAAGTAAACATAAAGCTCTTTATCAACAAAATTTTGCCGTCTGTATGGAAAAAATTAAGCAAGACTTGCATAGATGGTCAACCGTTCATCTCACTCTAGCCGGAAGAATTAACGTTGTTAAGATGAATATCCTTCCTAAACGTCTTTTTTTATTTCAAAACATTTCAATATATATCAAAAAATCATTTTTTAAGCAATTAAAATCAACAATAACCTCATTCATTTGGAACTCAAAACACCCACGTAGCCGAAGAGCGACCCTACAAAGACCTCAGGCAGAAGGTGGCATGGCTTTACCTAATTTTCAGTTTTATTATTGGGCAGCAAACATACAAGCCATAAAAACCTGGACACAAAAAAATAAACATACACAGGCTTGGCTCGCAATAGAAGTAAAATCCTGTAGTACTTCTTTATTCTCCCTGCTCTGTGCTCCAATAAATGCAAGTTATCGCAAATATACTAATAACCCAATTGAGCTTTACTCACTCAGAATATGGAACCAACTTAGAAAGCATTTTAAGATGGAAAATCTTTTATCCGCGGCACCTCTGCAAGAGAACCACCTCATTCAACCCTCGCAGACATATCCAGTTTTTAATACCTGGAAAAGTTTTGGGATTAAAATGCTCAGAGATCTATATATAGACAACATATTTGCATCTTTTGAACAATTACGTTCCAAATTCAACCTCCCAGCTACACATTTCTTTCACTATCTTCAAATTAGAAATTTTGTTAAACAGAAACTGCCCGATTTTCCTCACCTCGTACCCTCCACCATGCTGGAAAAAATACTGCTCAATTTTGAGGAATTAAACACCATTTCCGCATTATTTAAAATCTTATTAGAGTCCCTACCTTTCAAAGACCCAAGAGGACATTGGGAAGAAGATCTCTTAATCAATATATCAGAAAAGGAGTGGAAGGTAGCAAAGCAGAGAATTCACTCAAGCTCCATATGTGCAAAGCATAGAATTATTCAGCTAAAAATTATATATTGAGCACATCTGTCTCGCTTAAAACTGTCCAAAATGTTTCCAGGGCAAGATCCAACCTGCGCACGCTGCAACCAAGCTCCTGCCTCACTGGGTCACATGGTTTGGGCCTGCACCAAACTAACATCATTTTGGACCAAAATTTTTAAGTGCCTTTCAGACAGCCTTGGGGTCACAATCCCTCCTAACCCATTAACAGCTGTGTTTGGTTTTCTTCCAGGTGGACTTGAAGTGGAGAAGGACAAGCAAACGGTGATTGCATTCACTACTCTTTTGGCACACAGACTTATTTTGTTAAATTGGATGAATCCTAACTCTCCTCTGATAAGTCAGTGGGAAACTGATGTTTTATATTATTTGAAATTGGAAAAAATCGAATTCTCAGTTAGAGGATCTGTACAGAATTGTTTCAAAACCTGGCAGGATCTAATCAATATTATTTTAGAATAAGAGAAATAACTATTACCGCATTATTTTCCTTGTCCATTTTTATTTACCTATATATATTTCTTTCTTTATTTTGTGTATTGTTGCCTTATTAAAAAGCCCTAAGCAATTCTCCTTTGGCTGAGCTCTCCTTCTCAGGGGTGGGGTTTGATTTGTCTTCAGTTTTTTTTTTTGTTTTAAATTGATCTATTTGTATGGAATGATTACAACAAAATTAATAAATAAAATTTAAAAAAAAAATCCAAATAATTAAGAGGGGTTCCCAAACTTTTTCATATGACTGTATATGCAAAGCATACCAGAAAGTTGCAAAAGGCTGGTCTACTTTGTTTGGTGGTTATTAGTTGAGAGGATCTGATAATTTCTTTTGTACAATCAATCACTTTTTATTTTTTTCTCTTTTCCCCAATGTACCTAATATAGTATAGTATTGAAGTATTTTATGACTTATGCATGGTTCTGTTTTATTCGCTATATTGTAAATATTCAAAAAATAATTAATCACAAAAATTATTATTTTGTGAGGTTTAATATTTATATAATTTACATACAGGTTAAGCAACTTTCTCGGTGCAATAAATTCGGTCTACGATAGGATTTCAAAAGTGCTGTCTAAGGCCTTCACTCCTTACCTACCTACAGTTTTATAATCCAACACTCACTTTGACATTGGATCAGTCTGCAGCCAAAGCAAAATACTGGGTTGTGAATTGAGCTGTTTTTATAAACCTATTAATGTGCTAATTTCTGCCTAATTTTATAGGCTTAGATTAAAAAAATGTAAATCATAGGTCATTTACTTTAATACATGTAGTAATTGTCCTGAGAGACTTAATTTTTTTTTTTTTATTTAAACCTCAAGGGCTTCTTCAGAAAGTATGGGGATTAACAATTCCAGGGTGGCTTTTGGAGTATTAACTGGATTTCAGTTTGCAAACAGAAAATATAAGAAGCTTCAATAAAAGTGTTTTTATTTAGCAAAATTAATTAATTTGTTGGATGTAATAGAGCACCTCTTCAACAAAAAGATTATAAATAAATCCTTTAAAGTGAATATTGATATAGTAATGTTCTAAATCTTATTTTTAAAGATTTGTCTCTCCAATATGTAACACTTTTGTGTTGAGGAGCATTTAGAATGTTTAGAATGTTTTACTGCCTAGATGCTGGATATTTAATGGTTTCAGCACTATTCTGTGTTCAAAGCTGTTTGCTCCCTCAACACAATGATATCTGTCATTGCTTCAGGTAGCTCAGGATGTGCCAGCTGTTACTGGCTTGCTACATTACTTGTGCTCTCTCTCTTCTTTTCTCTCTCTCATGCTGCTTTTGGCTTTCATTCACGCTTGACTGACTCTTACTGTTCGTTCAAACATTAACTGATTTACAGAAAAGCTTTTGGTATTTGGGAAAAGAAGAAATTGTTTTCAAGGGGTTATGTCCTTTGATTAATGCACAAAGTATTGATTAGTATTTTGAGCTAGTTTTAGTGTAGTTTTGATTGTCTGAAGTATTTGCATAGTGGGTGTGAAACTATAGTATTCTGTTTTCTGTACTGCATGTAAGCTCACCTCTCAGCACTGCTAAGATGTGTTTATTTTTGAGGGAGGTTCTAAAAAAAGAAACACGAAATTTCTTCTCAGGTTAGCATATTTGGCAGCATGGTGCCACAGTGGTTAGCACATTGCTACATAATTTACTATTAAACCCTGTTATCTGTTAATTGTTTCCATATTTTTCGTGCGTATAGATTTTAGCTGTTACTGCGTTTTTCCTTTCACATCCTGATGATGTAAAAGATACTTGAGTGTAGCCTGTAATAGACAAGGGATTATGTTCAGGGTGAAATAAAGATGATTGGAAATGAATGAGTAACTTAATTAAATATATTTCAGTTTTAATCATCCTCAAAATTCTAGACTGTAGTACTGTACTATGACTTACTGAAGGAAATAAAGCAGTTCATTTGTTTTTTTTAAGAATTTTATAATTTAAAGCACACTGATTAAGGTTACTGCACCTTCAATAGGTGAGAGATTTAGATTGGCAAAGGGACTATGTCATAACTCCACTCATGGCAGGACTTTGAGTAGATGATCAAACAGGAAATGTATTACTACCTCAAGAAATACAGAACCAAGAATCTGTGTTAAAATAATTATTTCTAATGTCTTTTGTTATCACAAGGATACTTCATAAATGCAGTAAGCGTGTTTTATTTGAAATCTTTACTACTTCAAAGTAGTCAAATTGGTAAGTTTTAAGACTTTTACTTTCAGCTATGGACCCATGTCCCCATTATCTGTATTATAAGCCACAAAAACAGACAAGGTGTTTTGAAAATTTATAAACAATGCTTCACACAATTATGTGGCATGTTATACCAATGCAAAGAAGTAACTTTGAGTTGTAAAATAAAAAAACTTCTCCTTTAAGATATATGGCAAAGAAATCTTGAGATGGATGTAGCTGAAACTCAGTTTATTTGATTTATTATTTTTTTGCTTTTGTATTTTAGTTTGTTTGAGATTAAGCTAAATTTAGTTAATGATTACAAGTTTTAAATTTAAGTTCAAATTTATTGTCCTGTGTAGTTGGAGCAATGAAATTCTAGCTTACATGTGTCACACAGATTAAAGACAGCAGTACAAAGCCAAAAATCAGACAATGGATACATCACTATACATTAAATGTACATTAAGTAACATATACAGAATGACTCATGTAGTTTCCAGTGTCAGAGGTTGTCGATTAACTTTAAGATATGTGGGTGGTAACTGTTACTGTATCCAGTGGTGTGTGTGCTAATGGTCTACTGAGTCTACTGTCTGCGTCAGTGGTAGAGGGAGAAAAGAGACTATGGAGAACAGCTGAGGTCATTAATAATACTGTTCAACTTTTTAATTCATCATGCATTATATATGTCCTGATACGAGAGTTGTACTATGACTTTTAAATTCTGAGCTGATTTTATAATAATAAGTGGTGGCTTAGTGTCCAGAGGCGAATTGGTACTATACTGGAATATTACACAGCCAGTCAGAACAGGCTTCACCCTATACCTTTAGAAGTATTGTTGAAGTCATCTGAGTTTTTTTCTTCTATCTAAAAAAGTAAAGGCATTGATGAGCCTTCTTCATGAGAGCCAGCACTTGGTTTGGCCACTTCAAAGTGACTTGCTAAATCCAAGAAATTTTAAGGTGCTCAATCTCCGAACAACATCTCCTCCAATATAGGTGGAGTAAGATCTGCTTCCTAAAGTCTGTTACCATCTTACTGGTTTTGATGAGATTATGCGAGGAGTTTTCTCTTCCATTCTGTAAGCTGTCTCATCATTGCTGGTGATTAGGCCTATGACATTTCATAGCTTTGCTTGTCCTTAAATTAGTCAGTGTCTCTTGTACTAGAATTAAGCATTCTCTAAATGAAGACGTTGAGTGTGCCTGATCTACATAAAAATAAACAGGTGCATGTGAAGAACTACTGCAGAAGAAAAATTGAGGATATTTTCATATATGACATTGATCTTGCTCTGCACGAAAACCAACTCTGGACATGTTTATTAGTCTATTCTTTGGAATATAGAAAAAATAACTTATTCCCTGTCATGAAAATGAATGGATTTAATTGGAATTTACGTTAGAGCTGATGTTTATTACTTCATATGTATACCTGTAATATACCAAATGCTTAACGGTTTATACTCCGTGCAGTATAAATCTTTATTATGCAGCTGATTAGTCAGCAGAGAAATTAAATACCATTTCACATCTTGAGATGGATTTGTATGATTGTGGAAAATAACTACAAACCTGAGATCTGAAAAAAATCTGTTTAGAACTTTAAATAGAATTATACTGCTTTCAGTATTCTGTGGGCTTAAAATTATTTTGTGCATTCTATTTTATTTTAAATTCATAAATGTAGAAATTGGGAAATTAATATATTTCCCAGATGGAATAATTAATGTTTTAAGTAATTTAGCAATTCACAAATCAGAATATCTTTATTGTCATTATAACAAATACAACGAAATTGGGTGCAGTCCCTGCGGTGTCAAAATATAAATAAATATAATTACAAAAGGATAAGAGAGAATAAGGTAGAACACAAACATTCAACATAAGACCTTAAATGCACATGAACACCAATGCACTGCATTGGAGGCGATTAGGTAGCATTCAGTGCCCTAATAACAACAGGGTAGAAACTGTTTTTCAGTCTATTAGTCTTTGTAAAAAAAAAAAAAAAAACAAACAAATGAATCAGTCAGCTTTCTTGCAAACGTTTGTTTTCTTTTTTTCAAAGTTATCTTTGTAATGTCTGTTTTCTCAAGGCCCTGTCACACTATATGATTTTTCCAGCAATTTCAGTTGCAGATTTAAATAGACTAAGATTATAATTTACATTATTTTAGGGAGTCTGGAGTAGTTGCACACCTGTATAGTTTGACATCCCCTGTGACTCAGTCCAGTCACTTTGTAATGAATCCTGACATAGTCAGACAGGATTGGTTTTGTCTGAAGACATAGGGATGAGCTCTGTTAGTTCAATAGCTGACAATCAACTAATGGTTACCTACACTGCTGCAGACTTCTCAACTATTGTATACAAATCTGCTACAATTAAGGAACACCTTGTTAGGAAGATACAATATAATAAAGGGCTACTTCTAGTAGGGCCATCAAATCAGACAAAAATTAAGGATAGTGTTTTGCATGGGTATTAAAAATCAAACCAAAAACCACCCGTACCTATGTATAGATTGTTGAATCCAATTGGCTTTTTATTTGCAACAACTCAAGAGTTACAGTACAGGTTGAGATCCCAGGAAAGCCCATGACAGCATGGATTTAAAAAGGTATATTCTTGTGGGTTCACATGGATTCCCTCCCACCTCCTAAAGACTTGCATGTTAGGGTTTCTTGTGTCCTTAAAGTGGCCTGTGATAAATGATACCTCATGTTTAGTTGTCTTGTGTGGTACAGTACCTATTGCCAATCGTCCACATACCTATACCGAAAGAATAGGTGAATATAAAGTAAATGGAACCAAATATAACAATAATGACAACATATTCATCCTATCAAAGAGAATCTCCAATACACAAAGAAAGGAAAACCTGTCCAGAAATGCATTACTCAAAAAATAGCCAATCCTAATTCATTCATTATACATGTTCAATGTAATTTCTGCAGTTTTATGAACATGGACACATTTTGGTTCATTATATGAAGTAGTTTTGTTACATAATGTTGTTGTTACATTTTCTGTTAAATGCGTAAGTTTTTACACTTTTAAAGAAACTTCTCTGCATCTGAGTAAGGTTTCTTAAAAATATTAAACTAACTTATTATGTTCTGCCTCATAAGTGGAGCCTAAACAAGTAGTAACAAGTGCAAGATAGAGACACACCCATAAGAGCTTTTCTAGTGTCCCCTGAAAATAACACTATACTGTACATTCTTTTGTATTATGGGAAGAAGCTGGAGTCTCAAGGTTATAAACACTCAAATACATGAGGAATATGCAATCAATATTCTGCATTTATCTACAGAGAAATATAATAATCACTAATTTTAAATACACTTTAAGTCATGCAAAATAACTTGTGTGCACACTCTTGCTCATATCTACAAACAGTTTTTTAATTGTAAGCATGTCCTCTCCCAAACGTTTTAGATAAGTAACATTGGTCTTCAATGCAAATATTAACTATGAAAGCTTGATTTTTGAACCCCAAATGAGGGTGTAATTGCTACTATCAAACTTAACGTCCTCAAAGGTGAAGAGGATGTGACAATGAAGAAACATTGCTGTCAGAAAAATACTTTCGTGTTAGTGCCATAATCTGGATTAAACTCATCAATACTGATTTATCTCTGTGGAGCTATTTACCAGTTGGCAGTCATTGATTCTACAATGAGGAAAACTACCTGTGAAGGCTTTTTTTATTTTCTACAGGGAGATCACAGCTTTTAGTGCCTGTTTTTGCTCTCTGTTGGAAGGAAATAGTAAAAATATTTCTATCGTGAAGATTAAATAATAGACTTTCACTGGTAATTTACAGTTCTATAATTAAACCTCTATTATACACAAATTTTTTACAGCTATTATTTTATTAACAGTCGGATGGTTGGTTCCTGGTGGTCTGAAAAAGAACTTTATGCTGGTCAACATTTTTGCACATGATGCCACACATCTGTCCTTAGAGTTTTCCTACTGTCTTGCAACTACAACTTTAAAATATTGTTACACTGTGATAAGTTAACAAAACCAGTTAATGCATTGTCTATTGCAACTCCACATGTCTGTAGTCATTTTGCTCTTGTTTCTTTAAAATAGAAAGTGGGAGTGTATTGTATTTACCAGCTCCTAGACTCTAGATTTTTTTTTTTACTTTCAAAGTAAACTTGCACAAAGTCACAGTTATTCTGACCTCAAAAGAATACCTCTGACAGTCTTGTGAGAATTTACCTACATGCATTTTAAAAAAGCACAGCAAATAACTGAGGCATTGTGTAGTTTATTTTCCTTTAAAAATGCATAAACTTCTACCTCTATGGTTTGTTAGTTTCTCCAACTTTATTACCTCGGGGGCAAGGCAGTTCTTTAATTCACACTTGTGGGGTATCTGCGATATATATTTTCCCAAACCCAATATTACCACAGGTGTAAGGAAATACTGTTACCACATTCATGATCATCAACACGCACTCTTGACACCTTTAACACTCACTTGCCTTACACCAAAGTTATCAGTTCTGTTTGTAATAAATGCAAGCATAAATTAAGATATAGTCTTACATATATACTAGCCAACCTGCGGCCGCATAATTATGTATTGATGGGTGAACACTTCCTGAAAGACACAGTTGTCCAAATGGGGTTGGTATTGAGGATATGACTGTAGGTGAATGAAAAGATGTAACTCTGGAGAGGGCAACATACAATATAGCGTTTTACATGCTGCATACATCGATTCACATCGAAGTACAGACACTGCTAAGACCATGGAATACCCCTCGCAAACTGTTTTACACGCTGCATTAGGGCTGCACGATAACAGAAAAATTGATTATCACGATTATTTTGCTCAAAATTTTTATCACGATTAATAATGACGATTATTCCTTTGGTAATGAACTTTTATTCACTTGTGTATTCTTATTGCACTTTACAGCCACAAATAAAGAAAAATAAACAAACCGAACATGTTTAGAATGGAGAGTTTTTCTTAGCTGTGGTAAATAAATAAAATTAAACTGCCTCTTTTACATCAACTTGTAATAAAATCAAATAAGAATAAAAAAATTTTTACAACATGTTACAGATTTTTGGCTAAGAACACAAGCCTGTCAACTTGATCGGGCTTTAGGGAAGACCGCAAGCAAGTAACTACATTTCCACCGGAACTAAAAGCCCTCTCTGAAGGAGAGCTTGTGGCTGGTATGCACAAGTATTTTTTTGCCACTTTTGAAAGCCTTGGGTAGATCTTTTCATGTTCTTTCCACCATTTTAATGGGTCCCCCTCACTATCCAGGTAGCTTGACTGCAAGTAAGATTCCAGCTCACAGGCTACACTGGATTTCTGGTTGTTAGGTGGCAAGGCTTGTTCAGCAGTTTTAAAGTAGCTTCCTAAAGTCATCTTTTTCTTTGGGGCACATCCAGCTTCAGCATCCTCCTCGCTGGTCTCTTGTGCTGTTTCTTGGGGTGGCACCTAAACACAGAAAAAGGCATTTAGAACAAATTTAACTAATTGAGACTCAAAACACTAATATAGATCTCAGTGCAGCTCATTTTTATTACCATCATTGCCAAAGTCTGCATCTCAGCTTTGAGTCTGGATTGAATTGTTGTATTGTTGTCCTCAGCCGTGTATCTCATCGTAAATCGTGGATCCACCGTAGATGCCATGTCCAATAGAGCTTGGATGTCTGGGTCACTGTATTTTTCGTTTAGGTACTCCAAAATTTTAGACTTGATTGCTCTTGACAGGTCAGTATCATCATCCTTAACTTTCAAGATTGATGCGTTGAAAAGATGAAGAACTGGCTTAACAAATGACACGCTGACGTACTTCTCGCCAGACAGTGCATCTGTAAAATTAACTAGAGGGTGCAAGGATTTGTTGATTGCCTCTAGTACATCCATGTCCTGCCATGTTGGGATAAGATGACAAAACTTCTTGTCAGAGGAAAGGACATGTGCAATGGCCTTTTGCTGCTCGATGATTCTCTCTATCATGGCCTGACGTGATCCCCACCTTGTTGGACACTCTGTTTTCAGTGAGTGATCTGGGAGTTTCATCTCCTTTTGTGCAGCTAAAAACTCTCTCTTACGCTTCCAGCTGTAAGAGAAGGAGCTCACCAACTTTTTACAGAGCCCCACAGCCCTTTCAATTCTTGGATCCTTCATGGCATTCTCTTCAGGAAATAAACATAATCAGAAAAAAAAACAGTAAGACACAGGAAGACTCTTGTTGTTTATGCAACTTTTGATCAGAAATAAAAAAAAAATGTTTTTTATTTCACTAATTATATACACCTACATAAGACAATTATCAAACATTTATTAATAAATAATAAACACTCACTTATTCTAAACTCATCTGGGTTCACAAACATTAACATGATAGTATTTGACTAATCAAATATTTTTTAACTTTTAAATGTATCTAATTTGATAGATTAGCAGAATAAAAATGATGATTATTATACCGTAGACATATGACTCATTGTCATTATAATGTGTCATTATAATCAGGGGTGCACATAACTTTTTGAGTGTGTTCCTCAGGTAAGTAGCAGGAGCTGGTGTTTGGTACGCACTCCGTAGCGAGGTCTTAATAAGTGCAGATCGCTCCCTTAAGGTTTTGTGGTTTTTATCGTCATTGTGCAACTTGACGGAACACAAGGTTGCGTCTTGAGCGTAATATGCATTAAACAAATGTATTGCGTTTCATTAAAAATGGTATGAAAGAATCAGTTGTTCTTTTGTGATAAAACCGAAATAAAATAAAATGCTATTTGAGTACGTATCTAATATCACGTGAGTGCGTGGCGCTTAAATATCGTTTAATAAATAATGTCACTGACTAAAGACTGTTGGTGAAGAGCGCGCTGTCATTTGGCCGTCTTAAAGTAGCCGAAAATGCGCACAGCTGCGCCTCAGTTAAAAATTACCACTGCCACAAGCGGAAAACACGCAAAATTATTTTATTTCAAAACAAAACCACTTTGTATGGTGCTTTCCGCCGGTGCAGAATAGGGTCCGGAGTCGGAGGAATAAACACTTTTCGAACATAAATGCAGTACCTAAACCGAAAGGACATAAAACAAATGGTGAAGGTGAAATTTTAATCGCACGCTGTCAAAAAACGGTCACAGTCAAGAGCTCTTCTGTTTTGTACGCGAAAGCGCTGTAGTAACAAAATGACGTTACGCGTTCATCATTTTTGCCATGCATGCATACCTGCGTACCAGTTATGTGCACCCCTGATTATAATATCATTAAAACAACAACAGCAATTAATATTTTTAAATTGTCAAATTGTTTCAATATATCTGGGGAAAAAAACATACAATTTACCGATGGCTAAATGAAGTCTGTGACCAAAGCAGTGTAGCCTCGGCCAGTTATTCACAGATGCTGCCCTAATCATATTAGCTGCGTTGTCCGTTGTGATGCACAGAAGTCTTTCTTCCACCAAGCCACAAGCGGACATCGCTTCTTTGAGGCCCACTGCAGTAAACTCCGCTGTATGGTCTTGTGGGAAAAACGAAGTTTGCAAAAGCTTGCTTTTCATCTCAAACTCGCTGTCAATAAAATGAACTGTCAAGCTCAAATACGGTTCCGCAGTTCTGCTTGACCATAAGTCGGTCGTGGCAGCAAAATATTCAAGGCTGAGCCTGAGAATTTCTCTTTCTATTTCTTTTCGGCATTTTGCATACAGCGAGGGCAGCGCAACATTGGAAAAATGGTTGCATGAGGGAATGCTATATCTTTTATCAAGTGTTGCGATCATTTTTTTAAACCCCTCACTGCTCACGGTGGTTATTGGACACATATCCTTGGCTATATGGTACGTGATCGCCTCTGTTATTTCCCGGTGTCTTTGCGAGCTAGGCAGATATGGTATTGCGTTGAACAATGTCCCTGATATTGTTGTCTGTGTTGTGGATGGCTGGTAATTTTTTGTTGTTGCTGTTTGTGCCTTCAGTCGCTGAAATTCTTGATAGTGTACTTTGTGGTGGCTTTTAAGGTGGTTGATGAGGTTTGTTGTGTTACCTTGGGACGTTTGGACGGAACAGGAGCAAAGTTTGCACAAGACTCGTACCTGATCAACATCACATTCCTCGAAACCGAAATAGTTCCAGACAACTGAGTATGACCCCTTTTTAGGAACTAACGATCACACTTCTGCACCTTCCTCACGTTGCTCCGCCATCATATGTTTATTCTGACTGACTGTTATTGCTGCTATTGACTTCTACTGCTTCAGAAAGCGCTTGCAATCTAGACGCAGTAACGTCATAGTGACGCAGTCCAATCCGTAAACTCAGCCCATAAAAAACAGTTTGGTCTTTATACTGTAAAATCGCGACGATATTTATTAACTGATCGTGGGTCATAAATATTGTTATCATGAGAAAAAAAAGATTAATCGTGCAGCCCTACGCTGCATACAGCGATTCACATCCACGACAAATATGATTCTTCTTAGATGGTGCTGTCGCGTCCACCTTCGCTCTCGAAGCATACACACTGCCTGGTCATGTGCCCGCTCGCAAAAGCAACTAACAGAAACCCGCCCACCAACTGTAACTATATACATCGGAATTCCAATACAACTCGGAGTCCTGCCACGTGCAAAAGTTCGCTAATGACACTGCTATCATGGGCTGCAGGAGGAGGAGTATAGGGACCTAATCAAGGACTTTGTTAAATGGTGCGGCTCAAACCACCTACACCTGAACACCAGCAAAACCAAGGAACTGGTGATGGATTTTAGGAGGCCCAGATCCCTCATGGACCCCGTGATCATCAGAGATGACTGTGTGTAGATGGTGCAGACCTATAAATATCTGGGAGTGCAGCTGGATGATAAATTAGACTGGACCGCCAATACTGATGCTCTGTGCAAGAAAGGACAGAGCCGGTTATACTTCCTTAGAAGGCTGGCGTCCTTCAACATCTGCAATAAGATGCTGCAGATGTTCTATCAGATGGTTGTGGCGAGTGCCCTCTTCTACGCGGTGGTGTGCTGGGGAGGCAGCATTAAGAAGAAAGACGCCTCACGCCTGGACAAACTGGTGAGGAAGGCAGGCTCTGTTGTTGGCATGGAGCTGGACAGTTTAACATCTGTGGCAGAGCGACAGGCACTGAGCAGGCTCCTGTCAATTATGGAGAATCCACTGCATCCACTGAACAGGATCATCTCCAGACAGAAGAGCAGCTTCAGCGACAGACTGCTGTCACTGTTCAGCTCCACTGACAGATTGAGGAGATCGTTCCTCCCCCAAACTATGAGACGCTTCAATTCCACCTGGGGTTGGGGGTAAACGTTAACATTATACAAAGTTATTGTCTGTTTTTTTTTACCTGCATTATTATCAATCTTTAATTTAATATTGCTTATTGTATCAGTATGCTGCTGCTGGAGAATGTGAATTTCCCCTTGGGATTAATAAAGTATCTATCTATCTATCTGTCTGTGTGTGTGTTTCTGTCTCTCTCTGGCTCTGCCTGTGTGTGTGCACGGCTCTCTCTCTCACTGCCTGCCTGTGTGCCTCTGTCTCTCTCTGGCTCTGCCTGTGTGTGTGCGCGGCTCTCTCTCTCACTGCCTGCCTGTGTGCCTCTGTCTCTCTCTGGCTCTGTCCGTGTGTGTGCGCGGCTCTCTCTCGGTCTGCCTGTGTGCCTCTGTCTCTCTCTGGCTCTGCCCGTGTGTGTGCGCGGCTCTCTCTGGCGCTGCCTCTGTGTGTGCGCGTGGCTCTCTCTCTCACTGCCTGCCTGTGTGCCTCTGTCTCTCTCTGGCTCTGCCCGTGTGTACGCACGGCATTCTCTCTCACTGCCTGCCTGTGTGCCTCTGTCTCTGCCCGTGTGTGTGCACGGCTCTCTCTTTCGGGCTGCCTGTGTGCCTCTGTCTCTCTCTGGCTCTGCCTGTGTGTGCGCGCGGCTCTCTCTCTCACTGCCTGCCTGTGTGCCTCTGTCTCTCTGCGTCTGTCTCTCTCTGGCGCTGCCTGTGTGTGTGTGCGCGGCTCTCTCTCTCACTGCCTGCCTGTGTGCCTCTGTCTCTCTCTGGCTCTGCCCATGTGTGTGCGCGGCTCTCTCTCTCGGGCTGCCTGTGTGCCTCTGTCTCTCTCTGGCGCTGCCTGTGTGTGTGCCTCTGTCTCTTTCTCGCGCTGCCTCTGTGAAAGCCGAGGTTCGACTGAGGTTGACTAATGAAAAGTCAACGTGGCTCAGAGATGCATGTGGCCTCTAGCCCAGACGAACATAAATGACGGCGTTTTTTCCCCAGTCGTCGCGTCCGAGTTGGTGGGCGTGGCTCTGCGAGTTGTCGTCGTATCCAATGGTCTTAGAGTTGGTGGACGTGGCTCCTTCCTGCGTGCGCCATGGGTGGCTTACTTGTCGGCGGCTTAGTGAATCCACGCCCTTTCCGGCGTGCTTTCCGTGGGTGGCTACTTGTCTCCCGGCTATATTCACGGCATTCGTAGTCTGTGTCACAATCTGATTGTATGGGTGGTTACCTACCAGGTAACGCTTGTGGTTGGCCAGCAATCTGCTAACATCCGCCACGGTGCCCTCAGTTTGTGAGGAGCAGATCATAGAATGGTTGAAGTAGTTTACTGTCAAATAAATGCAAAGAGTAATATATATATATATATATATATATATATATATGTATATATATATATATATATATATATATATATATGTATAGTGTATCGCACTATCGTAAAAAAAAAAAAAAGATAGACATTTCTGCATAGATTTTAAGGAGGTTCTGACTCAGTCTTGGTTCCTTGCAGGTAGAAGTAATCTAAATATCTACCTTTCAGTGGTTTCATTCTTGTAGCCATCATCACTGAGCACATTCAGCCAAAGATTACAAGTCCTATTGTGCAGCCAAAAGAGACTTCCTTTTGGTTGTTTGGTTGAATTCTAATCCTAGGTATACTATAAATAAATTAAGATAAACTTGTTTTAAATTGTATTAACCCAAATGATCACAATTGATGAGGAGCTTATACTCTGAAGAGTATATATAAATATTTTGAGCCTGAACATGAAAGAGGTATTTTATGATGCTGATTTTATAAGCAGACAAAGAGTAGCTCCTGTGTACTTAAATAAGTGAATTAATATTTTTAGCTTTTGTTATTTTAATTGTTTATTTTTTAAGAACCAAGCCAACACAGAATATCAGATATTGTGCTATCAATAAAATTGTTATTACTAGTGAACAATACACCTTCAGAGATTCATTATCTCCTAGTTAATGTTTACCAGAAACAGTCCCCTTCATGTGCCACAGCTATTAATTGCCTGTAGAATTCAGACAGAGCAGGGTATTGCTTTAAGTGAATCCAAGGTTTTGACATCACTTATAAAGGGAAATGTTATTGTGGAATTTTAAAGGAGAATTGAAGGGTGATGGTTCATGATATAGCAGGCATTATAAGCATCATTTGGGAGTTGATTTATTGTTTAGTAACTACTTGCAAGGTCTGTATCTGTTTGGTGTACACAATGTTCACTCATAAAATGAAGCATCACCATATCCAATATATTTGACACAGAGTTTAACCAGCCATGGAAGTATAGTGATATTCCAACACCAGAGAAATACATGGTCCACGGTAGTGCTGGGCGGTATACCGGTTCATACCGAAAACCGTTTTTTATTTTTTTTATGATATGGATTTTTCTTATACCGCAACACCGGTTTAAATTGCCTAAACGATGTTCGGAACGTGGCGCAGCGGGAAACTGTTTAAGTGGGGACCTTTTTCACTGCTACACCGCTAAACACAGATTTGTTGCACTAGGGCTGTTTTTCACTGCTACACCACCAAATAGTGGGCGGTAGCATAGGTATGCCGTGCGGTGAAAATGGACAGAGAGCATTCCGAAACTGAACTAAAAGTAAAGTTGAGCATGTGATGAACAGAAGAACTTTTGCCGAAAAAAAGGAGTCACATCCGTCGCCTGGAGATACTTTAGTTTTAAAAGGTCAGATGTGTAAATACTGTTTCTATACTACTGGATAATACTGCAAGCCAAGTTGTACTTGTTTTTGTACTTGCTAGTGTATGTTTTGCTTGTATTCATTCTGCGATGTGCTATCGACTCGTTCAGAGATGGGCGCAACTCTGAATGGATGGCATAATTAAACATGTATAACGAAGATATTTTTAAAGTTCTGAACACTCCGTCGGCTAAGTTAATAACTAGTTTTAATTTCACAAAGATGTTTATCGTGTGGTGATTGGTAATTATCGTGTGGTTTTGGTAGAGAGCAGGAATATCATGAAGTGAATGGATTCTGTGCGGTGATTGCTGCAGGCGCCTGCTCTTAGTGCGGAGGAAGTCAGTTTAAGAAGCGTAGTGATTAACGACTGGGTCGGGGAACACTTAACACAAAGTATTTGATGTGCTGCATTAACTTGTGACGGGGTTTGAGAAAATCTAGTAAATTAAACATTGGATGAAGTTTAGGTTATATCATTCTACTTTAATTATAAAATAAACTGAGAATAAAGTGGAAATGTCGACTTTAATCTTGACATAGTCAACATGTCGAATTTATTCTCGACATATAGTTTTTTTCTTCCGTGTCCATATTTTTTTTTCTTCACAGTGGCCCTAATGCGCTTCCATAGGGCTATACCACAAACAACATTATAAATGCAAGTTGCAGTTTTTATTATTTATGTATATAGCTTAGCTTGAAGCAAGGTCCATATTAATGCAATTTGCCTAAATGATGGTACAGCTGGTAAGATGTCATCACCAAGTTGCACTTGTTTTATTTTATTTTAATTTGGTGAATACTGTGTAATGCACCTGAGCTTGAAGCCTTAAAGTAATGCTGCAACTATCAATAATACTATTATGTATTTTATTGTTATTATTTATTAGTTTAAATATTATGCAGTTTAATGATGGTAAAATTGTTTAAAAAAGTCACTTTAACGTGTCAGTGGACAGAGATTGTTAACATTAACAGAAAGTGTAGTTGGTTTACAAAAAATATTTACTATTTATTCCTTTTCTAAGACGTGTTCAGTGCAATCCAACTTTTGACAAACACCTCTGGATATTTTACAAAGTCTAAATGCCTCTTTGGATGGTTGAAAATATGTTGTCAAAATCATAGTTTAAGCTTTTGCAAAATTTGTTCAATTAAAGGTTCTATATTTTGACTGCATCTGTCATGCAATGTGATTCCTTCTCTTTAGTGCCACCCCCTTGAAAACTATCACTTTATGGGGCCATGCAAACCTGGATTAATACCTGTGTGCACATTAAAATGTCTTTTTGTACGATGTACAATTCTCATAACAGTCTAATAGGTTATTCTTAGCCAGTCTACTGCAGTAATTGCAGTGGAAAATGTGGTTAACATCCACTCATGCATGGGGAAAAAAATACCGTCTAATAACGTGAAACCGGCAGAATTTAGAAAAATACAGTGATATAGAATTTTGGTCATACCACCCACCTCTAGTCCACGGCCATATACACTTTTCCTTGTAATGTTGAGAATGTATGTCATGTTGACTACATGCATCAAAATGCCCACTTAAATACCTAAATGGTCAATAATATCCTGATTTGTTTGGTGTTTCAAATGTTCAGTAAAGAAAACTGGCAAGGAAATGATGGTTATATTAAAGACGAAAGTGTTTTTTGTTTTACTAGTGTTTCTGTTAATTGATCTCATTCAAAATTGTTTTGTTAACTTGGTACAGAAATCTTATCAAAATCATACATTGTCTGTTGTGCATGATAAACTGAAGGATGCCTCCTGTGGACAGGTATATAGTAAAACATCATCACTGGTCAAGGAAGCTACATGTGTAAATTCCTAAATTAATCAGTTTCATACAAATAAAGAGTTAGTGCTATTTATATGATCTTAGTCATCAAGATTGGAATACAGCAAACATTAGTGGGGAGAGTTTGATCTGTAATTACAAACTCATTTTGTGTGAGTGTGTGATAGTATTCCTTTGTGTGTACTACTGAATCGTCCAGGGTTTGTTCTCAACATAAGCTCCAGTGGGTCATTAAGCGGTTGGATGGCTTATGGTATAGTGGGACCATTTCTTTGAAAGAATGGCCATTTTAATACATAATCCATTGGTAGGCTTATTCTCTGTGGGCACACTCACGCAACTGTGGGGATTTGGTGGAGTAATTTACAACCACATGTGAGGGCGCGATTTTTCTCAATTGCTTCATCGACTTCCTGTGGTGCACGATTGAGATGATGTGCCCATGGAGCCTTATAAGAGTGAGCTGGCTTAAGGGGAAAGAAAAAAGGAGAAACGAAACACAGGAAAAGATAATCAGATGTTAATGAGACAGAGAGAACGGCAGGAGTGGCAGTGAGCCGGTGTTTAGAGTGAGAAGCAGGTGGATGGGAATGGAGCCCCAGGAATTAGTACATGGCCAGTGCGCAGGAGGAGGCATGGGGATCACTCCCGTTGAGCAGCTGGGGGAGCAGTAGTGTTCATTACGCTCTGGAGTGTCTTCTCACTGGGTGGAGCCAATGATTACGAGTGATGGGAGGATGGCGCACTGTCGCCGGGTGGAGCCTGGAAAGGCAGCGGTGGGCCAGGAGCAGGGTCTGGTGGGTCCCCGTGGATCGGGTGGTGGGGACATGGGCCAGGATTGAAGGGTATCTGCGCCTGTTGGTTGACGTCTCTCCGTGCTGCGAGGTCTGAGTAGGATAAGCCTGAGAGGCGTTAGTTTTAAAAAGGATGCACTGGGGATTGAGAATTGTAAAGAAGACCTCTACATTGCTTTAATGTTGTATTATTTAACCTCCAGTAATGCTTGGTTGTTTTTACAGATTGATTATTGACAGTTTAGAGCACCGCACTTTGGACACTATTTGGATTTTTTTTTTTTTAACAAAAGCACTGAGCACTTTGCACCTTCCCCTTGCTTAGTGAGTATTTGTCGTCATCTGTCAAGCTCATCTCAGTTACGGTACTGACAGTGTTGGGTTCAAGAGGGCTCCCAAATTCGAAGAGGGAGCAAGTAGGAGCTGACTCGTACCATCACATGGCTAGATATAGTCCTGTCATAGTTTTTCATTTACACATTAATTTTCTACTGTTTTATAGTGAATTAATTTAAGCCAGTGAAAATATACTGTATCTTATTCAGTAATGCCTGATACTTTACCTTTTTAACTCAAAGTTGTTGTTTTGAATATAGTCAAATCTCCTTTTTTCCATACTTCTTTTCAATTCATATTTCTTTTCAGACTTTTTTTCTATGTATTTCAGAAGTTTTTTTTAATAGTTTTGTGATTAAATGTTGGAATGAATTAAAGGGAATGATCTTGGATTATCAAAATGGCTATAAAAAAACTCTCTGGTGAGAATAGCACAGAAATGTAAGAATTTATTTTAGATTTAAATCATGAACACCAAGTCTGTATCTTCCTCTTGTTAATGAGGAATCTTCCAACAGGCTACTGCATTGAAATAATAAAAAGGTAAAGAAAATAAATAGGATTTTTGCTAGCTGTCAAAGTTAAAGCGTTAATGCATGCAGTTAAGTTGAAAAGTATAATTCATTGCTTTTTCATCACATTTGGTGCATGTGTTGTTCCATAAACCCTTACTATCTTGACTAGTCCAAAACTGGGAAAGATGAAGTATATGATGGTTGCTTCTGATTTAAAAGTCTTCCCACACATTTGAAAGGACAAAAATGTTAATATTTGTAAACTCAATATTGGTGAATTTATCACAGAAGTAAAATGTTGTTGTTAACGGGTAATAATAATCAAAATATGCTCTAGACTACAATCCATGAATGTATAACTGGGTACATGTCTATGAATGAAACCATATCTAAAGCATTAATTGCCACTATTGGAAAGTTGGACTGCTTCAGACTCCAGACCTCTAAATATAGTTTAATATAAAGAGCGGTGGCGCAGTGGGTAGCGCTGCTGCCTCGCAGTTGGGAGACCTGGGGACCTGGGTTCGCTTCCCGGGTCCTTCCTGCGTGGAGTTTGCATGTTCTCCCCGTGTCTGCGTGGGTTTCCTCCGGGCGCTCCGGTTTCCTCCCACAGTCCAAAGACATGCTGGTTAGGTGGATTGGCGATTCTAAATTGGCCCTAGTATGTGCTTGGTGTGTGGGTGTGTTTGTGTGTGTGTCCTGCGGTGGGTTGGCACCCTGCCCGGGATTGGTTCCTGCCTTGTGCCCTGTGTTGGCTGGGATTGGCTCCAGCAGACCCCCGTGACCCTGTGTTCGGATTCAGCGGGTTGGAAAATGGATGGATATAAAGAGCTGACAGACATCATTGAGATAGTGAGTTCTGACAATTCTTAGGGTTTATACTTCATGTGACGCATGCTCCAGTGGACGCTACTGCTACACAAGCGATGTACTGTTTATACTTGCGCATATTCTTTACATAAATCTGGAAGATTCCACCAGGTGGCAGTGCGAGATATCATTACCGTGAGAAAATGTTCAGCTTAGCTGTGTTGTGAATTGCCTGAAACATCCATTAAATTCAGAGGAAACCTTGCCACCGTATCTCTGAAAAGGATGTTTAATGGTTACATTCATCAATCCAAGGACGTGCCCATTCCAGCAAGTATTGGACGCGAGACAGAAACAAAATCCCTGGATGGGGCATCAGCTCATCGCAAGGTGAACACAATCATACACATACACTGGTGTCATTTTAGTGTCACCAAATTCCCAAACCTTCATGTCTTTGGAAGGAAACCGGAACACACTGTGGAAACCCACCAGTAAAATATGCAAACTACAGGCAGGGAACACCAGGGACGTGACTTCCTGTGAGGCAGCCGCACTACTGCTCTGCCATCGTGCCGCCCCCACATGTGTAATTATTAACAGTATTCATTATTTAAATGAAGTTAATGATTTATCTGTAAAATGTGACATACATACTTTAATGCATTTCATCATGAAGGTGATAAGTATAAATCTTAGCATTCTAAATGTGCAGAAAGCTGGAATATCATAAATTTAATGTGTTCTGTTGGGCGATTGCTGCTTGCCGTTTCTGTCAATGCAGGAGAAAGCCCCAGAAGCATATAGTGATTAACATCTGGGGCAGTTTTAAGGTGACATTTACGATGGTCTACTTTAATAATAAAATAAACTACAAGGTTAAAATGCACATTTCGAGATTAAAGTTGAAATTTCCACTTTAATCACATAATAGACCTTTTCACTGTGTCCTTAATTTTTTTCTCTGTGGCTCAAATACACTGCCGTACATTTTGATCCTGTTGTGAAGATGCAAAAAAAAAAAAAAAGACTGCACAGAAGATGGTACGTGAGACTTTTAAAATGTATTGTGTCATTACGTTTGGGAATATGCAACTGTTGAATACAAAAGCACCATGAATGCATTTGAATGTCTGCATTTTGCTTCACCACATGGAAGCATTCATCAAACATTGAAGCATGCATATCGATCCTGTAGGATCCGCATAGCGGCTTTCTATCACATGTACTGTAGATAGTAAACAGAGACACTGATGTCACGTTCCAACTTGATCACGCTGCGCCCCTCAGCTACTTGGGACTTTTTGTTGGTACTGCAATTCGCGCATGCATCATGTAAATTTTGAGGACCTGTTCAGACGACGCGTCAAATGAACGCTGGAAATGCGTGGCAGCCATGATCCGTGCGCGTACACATTCTGAGCGTATAAACCAGCCCTTACACATTACCTTCAGATTTGACAATTGTGTCACCACTGACCATTTATATGGAAGCCATAACTTTTCACAGTGACATTCACAAGAGACTATTGGACATCACTAAACAGCCAAAATCGTCTCGATTAAACATGTGATTAATCAAGACTAATTGAATGAAATTTTGTGAAAAAATGAAAATGAAAGTGTTTTATCCTAATTAATGTGCTACATTAAATTTTTCAATCAATATAAGTAAAATTCAGAAATACTGATAATAATTTGAGTAGGCTGGCACTTGTACAAACATTTTAGATAGGCCTTAAGAATTATAGTCCCTTGTAGTGAGGAACTTGTTACATAAAAGAAAGCTTTTATGAGGTTATTAATGCAAATGATTCCTATTGAATTATGTTTGTGTTCATGTCCTCATTGGAAAGTTGATTTAAAGTAACAGCAAACATCCTCATTACTTATTATGTTCATAATTTTAAAACTTTTGTTCTCTGTAACCCCTTATTCTAATAAAGGGCTACAGTTTCAGCCAATCCTCCTGACATGCAGAGTGCTAGGAAGAGATTTGTTCTGTACGGGATGCCTTCCCGACACAACTTGACACAACTGCACACACATAACGTACATTCATATTATATCAGTTAACCACAAATTAAATTAACACACAAGTCTTTTAGATGTAAGAGAAAAATGGAGTTTTTTCAGAGAAAGGCCATATGAGTACAGGTAAAATAAGGAAATTTGAATTCAGCAACACTAGCCACAGAACGAACTCACTAATATTCCAATGCACTTTGTTAACTTGAAAATATTGAACCTTCTTTTCTTGTTGACCATACCTTGAAGTCTTGAATTAAGTACTGTAGCTGTACTAGGTATTTTATGTAGTACTTCTATTACCTTAGTATTTCAGATGTAGTGTTCCAGGTAGTTTAAGCAGAACCTCACTAGACTCCACATGGCAAGGCATGTAAGCTTATATATCATTTGTCTTTTAATTGCTTCTGTATATTTCCTGCTTTTAAAAAAATATTTCATGATTACAGTGGAATTATATATAAAAAAATTGTTCCCAGATAATTGTTTTTGGAGTTGTGCCAAAAGGAGTATATTGCTTGTTGACTTTCCTTCCATCTTAAGCTTTTAAAAAGATATGTCTTCCCTTTAAATAATGTCCATTTTGAACTTTTATCGTAGGTGTAGTCCTGAAGCCTAATACAAGTTTAATCTGAAATATCTAATTCATATATACTCCTCTGATCTAGTATGGTTATTTTATTTTTTTAACTTTGCTACTACACTTGTATAGAATTTCTTTTCTATGTTTACTTTATCACTTGTAATTAGATTTTTCAACCTGCTAACACAGAATATTCTTACAGTGATACAGTAAACCAGTACAATTGCTTATGGTTGTTAATTTTTTTAATTATGGATGCTTTCTTGAAGTAAAAAAAAAGTATGTTGTGGGCCATGTACAGTTTGAATATGTGTTGCTAAGAGTGGAGCTGCAAATCATTCTTAACTGTACTTTATTTTATTAATTCAGTGTGTAATGTTTTTCTGTTTCTCAGTTCTTGTCTTGTTTCTAACATATATTTATTTTTCATTACTGTTTAAGCATTTACAGATGACGATCCAGGCACTACAAGATGAGCTCCGAATTCAGAGAGATCTGAACCAGCTTTTCCAACAAGATAGTAGTAACCGTGCAAGTGAACCACTAACTTCTGAGTTGACTGAGGAGAATTACCAAAGATTACACACTGAACATGAAAGACAAGCTAAGGAGCTCTTCTTGCTACGCAAGACTTTGGAAGAGATGGAACTACGCATTGACACTCAGAAGCAGACTCTAGCTGCCCGAGATGAGTCTATAAAGAAGCTGCTTGAGATGCTGCAAAGCAAAGGACTGTCTGCTAAAGCCACAGAGGAAGATCATGAGCGCACAAGGCGCTTAGCAGAGGCAGAAATGCACGTCCACCATTTGGAAAGCCTTCTTGATCAAAAAGAAAAAGAAACTGCTGCTCTTAGAGAGGTAAGTAGTTTTTAAAGCAACTGATCTCTGGAAATTTATACTGTATATTAACTCACTTTGGAACTCATTATTTGGCTGCTGGTTAAGTAAAAATGAAACAATTAAAGGGTTTGAGTCTTAAGTCATTTATATTTAAGTAAGTCATCATTGCTATTCTTCATTTCCTGTAATTTTCAATTTGGTCACTGTGTGTCCTGTGACGATGTACTGTAACAAGATATAAAAGTGCCTTATTTAAAGGAATACTCCAAAAAAAAATCTGATTTTTTTTTTTCATCTGTTACTTACCCTGTGTTTTTTGTAGTGGTAACCAAGAAAAATTGTTAATCCAATGTTTTTATGGAAAATGTAGACAACAAAATTCCTGATACAATATGCGTCAGTGGGGACAAACACTAAATAAAAGCAAACAATATCCAAAAGAAAAAATCTCAAGTTACTTGAGATATAATGGAGTCAAATAATGTACCTACCTGTTGTCTAGGTGTATGCTCCAAACCTGTATTTTTGCTTAAAAATTGTTTTATTAATCACTTCTGAAAAAAGTAAGGTGGAAAGTTCACAGAACTGACCTGCCTACATAAATGTGTAATTTTCATTCGCTTTTAAATAAGTTGGATGAACTTTTATATGTCATGAAAAATGAAATTCAGGATCTGTGTCATTGTTCAACTGATACAATCAGACAGAGTGGAAAAGGCAGATGAGAAACTGGGATTTAGTGAATCAGTAATGATGGTAAAGCAGGTACATTACAAATAAAACTTAAATGTGTTATCCAGTCATATGCGGACTGAATTTGTCCATGGTACTGCCTTGGACATAAATTGCATCATCCAGATTAATGTTTATTGACTCAGGAACAGAATTGATTTATTATGTACTAATATTCTAATGAATGAATCAATCTGGCCCTAGAATGCTGTTGGCTTAACCACGGGAGCATCAGAATGAGCAAACTTCAATTAGCATGTTGGATTTGTGGACACAATAAGCTGGACTTGCTCTGTTTGAAAGACAAGGCCTTTAAGTGTAAACCTGCAGAACAACTGAGCAGATCTGATTGCATCTTACACCCACCTACAAGCCTGTTATTAACAGCAGTAGCTCTCGTGTGGGAATTTTTCCAGAAGTGGTTTATTTAGCAATGTTTTAACAAAAACACGGTTGGTTTATATTAAGCACTAGAATGAATACATGATGTGGATTATACAGCAAGAATAACATATTTATTTTTAATGGACATTTTAATATTTTTGTTATTGGTCAGTGTTGGTCTCTATTAGCACTTATTGTATAAGGAATTTTGTTATCTTCATTCACTGTAAAAACATGAGACAGAAATTATTCTCAGAGAAAACTACAAAAACACCACAAATAACAGATAACAAAATGATAGTTTTTTTGGGTAGAGCTTTCCTTTTAATGTATAAAACCATATATGCATAAATTGGTGGATAAAAAGAAATCATCTTTGCTAATTTGGCAATACTGCTTCTAAGCAAATGAGTGTGGTGAACTTGTCAACTAATGAGACAGATTATTTTTGCAAAATATTCACAAATGAGAAACCTTCCTAGACATTGGCTAAAAGTACTCAGTGCTAGTGTGCCAGAGAGAGGATGTACAACATTGATCATAATGGCTGTCAGTGATGTCTTCATGCTCTACCTCCAGAAGATCGAGAATGCGTCCCATAACTGAGTCTGCATTTGTAATTAGCTTTTTGACTTGCTGGGCCTCTCTTGAAATGATGTTGCTGGCCTGGCACACTTATAGAAAATCACTGTAGCAGTGACAGTAAAATGATGCCATTACTCTCATTAAAGGAACACGGTATACAAAGAAAGACAGTCTGATTTGCCTTTTTTTATATAATTCCTCAGTGTTACTGGACTTGCCCTGCTTGTTATTAATGTAGACCCCCAAGTACTTGCAGTATAACAGTGTACCACTTCTACATTCCCTGCGTATTCACCAGGTGTAGATGCTCTTTGGTGTGGCAATAACCAGATCCTTGGTTTTGCTGGTGTTAATTTGCAGACATTACTATTTGTTCCAACAAACAACATTCTCCACCTGACACGTATACTCTCTCTCACCCCCCTTATCAATACACCCTATAAGTGTAGAGTCATCTGAGAATTTTTGCATGTGACATGACCAGGGGCCTCATGTATAGAAATGTTGCGTACGAACGTTTCCACGCTCAAATCGCGATGTATAAAACCTAAACTTGGCGTAGAGCCACGCACATTTCCACGGTACCTCATACCTTGGTGTACGCAATTTCTCTGCTCGGTTTTGCAGACTGGCAGCACCCAGCGTCAAAGCAGTGCTACTGTTCCTGTGTGGTCACCCTTTCTTTCTTAGCTCCACATTCCTGACGCGGCTTTATAAATACACTGAAACTAACTGCATATTGTTTATTAGTGTAATGCATCTGATTGTAATTAACCTGCAGCAATATAATGGTCCAGGGAATAGCCATATAATTCCAAATACCATAACTGCTTTAGCGTTGTAACTCTCACTGCATCTTCTTCTTCTTTCAGCTGCTCCCGTTAAGGGTTGCCACAGCAGATCATCTTTTTCCATATTACTCTCACTGCACCACTCGAGTATTTATATCACTGTATCTGAGTGGGGAATCACAGCAGCAGCTGATCGGAAAGAGAATTATCAGTACACAGCATGAAGCAGACTCTGCCTGAGCCATGGCAAAACATTTCAGAGACTTTCATGTACGGACTTCGCGGTTTAGAAAAAGTTTCATCCCAAGAACTCTAAACGCACTCAATCAGTCCATCAAGTGCTCCTTGTAGAACTGTTTACTTATAAGTACAATTACCTCACTGTAAACTTGCACTACAGTTATAATATTGCACAACCTGCGCCAAATTTTGGATTCTTTGACTGTGAATAGAAATAATAGAAAAAACATCTGTTCAATCAGGAAGCTTGGATAGAGGTAAAAATTAGCTGTTAAGTAAGATTCAATGTAATGAAAACCTGCACTTGTTGTGTCTCTTTAATGCAGACTTTGGAAACACCTGTCTGTACCTGATTGTTGCCTTTCACTTGTGCTTTGTTTGGCCATTTGAGGATGTTGCAATACAGAATTTCTTCAGAAAACTAAAGTAAACCTTGCACTACAGTCAACTACTTTTTGTCAAAGGGAAAAAAAATGTACATACGTTATACCATGAGTGGACAGATAGCAAAACAAACATAGATAATGGGTGTTTCTGATATGACATTAGAAAGATGGATAAGCAAATGCAATATTTTACCTTATTCCTTTAAGTTTGGTTTATGAATTGAATTGAATAAAAAGTAGTTTAGTGAATTGAATGTGCTTGCCCAGGGTTTGTTTCCTGCCTTGCGCCCTGTGTTGGCTGGGATTGGCTCCAGCAGACCCCCGTGACCCTGTAGTTAGGATATAGCGGGTTGGATGATGGATGGATGGATAGTATGCCTAATAAACGGCCCATGTCCATGTGCATTTGGTCTTTATTTTATGAAACATTTTTAATGGGAAGCGGTGTACTGTTTATACTTGCGAGTATACTTAAATCTGCCAAAATATCTCTTAAAAGGATGGATGTTTAATGATTGCATCCATCAATCCAGGGATGCGCCCATTCCAGCAAGCTTCGGGAGATTGGCAGAAACAATCCCTGGACAGGGCATTGGCTCACTGTAAGGTGAATACAAGCACACACATACACTAGCGTCATTTTAGCATCATGAAATCGCAAAACCTGCATGTCTTTTGAAGGGAACTGGAGCACACTGTGGAAACTCACAAGGAAACCCTGCAAACTCTAGGCAGGGAACACCAGGGACGTGACTCCCTACAGGGCAGTAGCGCTACCGCTCCGCCCCTTTGCTGCCCCCATATGTGTAATTATTAACAATATTTATTATTTAAATGAAGTTAATAATTTATCTGGAAAATTTAATATACAGTACATACTTTAATGCATTTCATCATGAAAGTGATAACAAGTGTAAATCTCTAAGGATTCTAAATGTTCAGAGAGTGGGAATATCATAACTTTAATGTGATCTGTGTGGTAATCGCTGCCTGCTGCTGCTGTCAGCGCAGGAGGAAGCCCCAGAAGCAAAGAGATTAAAGCTAAAATTTCCACTTTAATCACAAAATAGTCCTTTTCACTGTGTCCCTATTTTTTTTTTTTCCTCTGTGGCTCAAATGTACTGCTGTACATTCTGATGCTGTTGTGAAGGTGCACAGAAGATGGTATGTGAGACGTTTGAAATGTATTGCATCATTACGATGGGGAATATGCAATGCTAGAATATAAAAGCACCATGAATGCATTTGTCTGTCAGCATTTTGCTTCACCACATCGAACTATTCATCAAACATTGAAGCATGCACATTGATCCTGTAGGATGTGCATAACTACTTGCTGTCACATATTGATAGTAAACAAAGACTTTGATGTCACGTTCCAACTTGAACACACTGTGCCCCAAATCCCCCCACAAACCCCACCACCCCCTGATTTTTGGCTGGTACTGCATTTTGTGCACGTGTTGCATTAATTTATGAGGACGTACTCGGAGAAAGCGTCAAATGAATGCTGGAAATGGGCGGCAGCCATGATGCATGCGTGTATGTGGTCTTGAGCGTGAAGTATAAACTGACCCTTAGTCCTCTGGGCCTCCTGTGGCTGCAGGTTTTTCATTCCAACCAGTTTCTCAATCAGTCACTCATTGTTACCTTTAATTGATTTCATTGTTTAAGTAGCTGCCCCATTTTAAAATTTTATTTTGCATTTAGAAAAGTGTTATGGCATCAGATATACACTTATAGAATAATTTAAGACACATTTATTTGTTTTCTGTATCTTTAAATACTTGCTTTATGTTTTTAATCCACTTTTACTTTTGAGTTTGTCTTCTTAATTGTGTCTGAATACAGACAATTAATGATGAGCAGAGCAGACCCCAGCACAAAAGACTCTGAAAGGTGCAACAACTTCAGTATCACACACTTATGTGCTTGTTACTAAATTATTGTCTAAATAGCTAGAATATTAAAACATACAAAAATATTAAAAAGAAAAATAATTCTAGCATAAATGCTATATTTTTACTTAATGAAGCAGGGATTTATAACGGGTTTGTCATTTCCAAATGGCTGCAAAAAACATATAAACTGGGAAATAACAGCATGCTTAATTAAAGTAGGAGTGCAATTAAGAGAAGAAATTGATTGGGACAAAAACCAGCAGCCACAGTGGGATCCTGAGGACTGAATTTTGATAACCACTGATTTATAACATTGTTTAGTTTTTTAACTGGGGTTTATGGTGGAACAGTGACTAGCATTGCTTCCTTATAAATCTAAGGGTTCAAATCTAGACAAAATCTCTGGTATTTCAGTTTTTGTGAGGATTAATAACATGAGTATATATTTGAAAATATGTCCTGTTTGTGAAGTGTTTGCTTCAGTCTTCCACCCCATGCTTAAGAGGAAAGCTCTTTCTTAAACCTGCTTAATCCAATTCATTGTCATGGGAAACTGAAGCCTATCCGACTAGCACTGGATACAAGGCAGGAAACATTCCTGCACTCATACACTCCCACAGGTCAGTTTGGAATTGCCATTTAGCCTTAGCTTCAAGCCGTTAGAGTAGGGGTACTCAAACGGCGGACCGCGGTCCACAATCCGGACTGCCAAGACGTTTTTGGCGGACCGCGACTGTCTTCTGCGTAAGTCAAAAGTCCGAATATAAAAGCACCAAAATTATTGTTGTTTTATTATTTGCTGTGTAGCAGGGTTGCCAACTGGTATTTTTTATGCCAAATAACTGAAATCTGGCATTTTTGAAAACTGTTTGGCATATAAAATTTGCGTTTGGTCATCTGGCATTTTTTGGTCTTTTTTACAATGCGAATTATCCACCAAAGTCAGAGCTCCGTTCGCATAAGATCGACGCCCTTAAGTCGTCGTTGGTAGAGAGTTCATCGCTGATGACGAAAGCGACCACCACACAATCAAATGTTACAGAAGCTTCGCTACGCATTGTTTGGGTTCTTGGCAGACATAAGAAAGCATTTACTGATGCAGAGGTTGTTAAAGAATGCATGATGTCTGCTTCTTCGGTTCTGTTTAGCGACAAAAAGTGTGTTGAACTGATTCAGCAGATACCATTATCAGACAGTACTGCTAGTCGTCGTGCAGATGACCTTTCTGACAATAGATAGATAGATAGATAGATACTTTATTAATCCCAATGGGAAATTCACCTGTGGTCGGTGGTCAGTTAATATCAGATCTTAAACAGGCTAAATTGTTTGCTCTCGCGTGCGATGATTCCACTGATAAAACTGACATGTCTCAACTCTGTATGTTCACAAAATTTTTTGATGGCCATAATTTTGTTGAAGAGTTTCTGACATTACTACCGCTAGCAAAACAGACCCGCGGTGAGGACATGTTTTCAGCATTATCGCAGTTTATGCACGCAGCTGGATTGGATGTAACAAAAATGGTTTCCCTTACAACAGACGGGGCACCAGCAATGACTGGTAAAGATAGAGGACTTGTCACTCATATGAAGGCACTTCAGCCCAACCTTGTTGCTTATCACTGCATCATTCATCAGTCTGCCCTCTGTTCAAAACTTTGTGACGAACTGGCGGAAGTGATGTCTACTCCTGTGAAATTAGTGAATTTTTTATGATGTAATTCGTCTCTGCAGCATCGTCTGTTTTGTTCTTTTCTTGAAGAGATGTCTGCAGAATTTGGAGATTTGCTGCTTCACAATGACGTCAGATGGTTAAGCAAGGGCCGTGTGTTGGAAAGGTTCTGGAATCTCCGTGAAGATGTAGCTGACTTCCTGCAGTCCTTGAATACAAATAAGCTGCAGAATTTTTAACATTTATTCAAGACAGTGACAAGGTTGCACTGCTGGCATTTCTTGTTGATATTATGGGACATATAAATACACTGAATTTGTCACTTCAGGGTGCAGACAAAACCGTTGTCGAATTGCAAGAAAAATGTTGTGCCTTTGAAACAAAACTGAGCATTTTCATCAATGACTTGGAAGGTGGCAAGATGCTGCATTTCCCAAACCTGAAGAGCTGCATGACAGCTGATCAACAGGCATGTTTTCAGTTGATTTCCACATTTCTACATCATTTGAAGGTCGAGTTTGATGAACGTTTTAAGGATTTCAGAAAACTGAAGCCTGTGTTTTTGTTTGTTGCTGATCCTTTCATTGTCCAGCCTGACGGTGAATGGACTCAAACCCGTCACTGTTGCAAATGGAAGCAGCTGATTTGCAAGCTTCTCACGTTTTGAAAGCTAAATTGAACGAAGTCGGCATAACAATTTTTTGGTCAAAGTTTGTTCCAGATTCTTAGTATCCTGCTGCAAAGAAACTGGCGATTTCCGTGCTCACTATGTTTGGTTCAACATATTCTTGTGAGTGTGCGTTCTCCACTATGAACACTATCAAGACGAAACATCGAAGTGTATTTACCGAACAGAACCTCAGGAATGCAATAAGAATTGCACTGACTGGTTACTCACCGAACTATGCTGCCATTATGAAATCGAAACAACAGTTTCACACTTCACACTGGGTGACAATCATTTACGTACCAACTGGTGTGTTAATTGCATCTAGTCATGTGACTATTTTGACTTGTTTTCCATGTTTTGTGCATGTCTTGGTCTTCTGTAAAAATTTTATCATTTGCATTGAATCTATTACTAGCCTCCTACAGACCTACACCTACAGACCTACACGGTAAACCTGGCTATAGCGGACCCCGATGGTTGGTGGTGAACTGAATGTGGACCGGCATTCAAAAACTTTGAGTACCCCTGCTTTAGAGTGTTGGAGAAAAACTGGAGGACCTACATAAAAACTCATCAGAAGTGGAGAGAACATGCAACACCTCAGAACATGCCACATTGACAATGCAGGGCCTGGGAAGCAGCAACTCCAACCACTGTGCTACTGTGTAGTCCTGATTTCTCATTAAATAATATCTGCGATTAATGGTTATACAACCATTAATTTACCTATTAATGTATACCATGGTTATTTAATTTTTGATATATCTGGTAGATCTGTGAATTGTTCTTTCTAACTAGGTAACATATGCTTGCCCAGTAACCTTTTTCAGTCTTGTTGCCAAAGGGCAGCTGAATGCACATTCATTGGTCCATGTGTAACTGCTTAAAAGTCATAACCTTGAATTTCAACAGCTAAGTAATTTCATATTTTATTTATACCTTTATGCACAAGTTTAAAAATACCAACAAAGAAACCCAATCAAGTATATTTATTGTTGGCTATGGAGAAAAATTCATTACATGGAGTAATGGATGAATAGACTCCAGTTGCTATAGAAACCTGCAGCAGGAGGGCGCTTAGCTGAAGATGGTCTTTTGAAGCATGTATAGTACATTCATATTTAGGTGATTTTATCTTAACATATAATTTATATCTATTTTCTTCTTATAGCAAATGAAGTAGTTGTTTTCACTCTGAACAGAAATATTGTGTAGGTAGTAAAATATAAGCACAAATATATTAAGCAACCCACTGTTAGCCCACCACTGTATGTTCGCAAAGGTTTAGAACTGTTCTAGAGCATTCATCATTATCCCTCAAGAAATTCCCTCTGTTCACACACGAGTTTGTTATGGAACTGTAAAAAGTGTTGCAGAGAAAGTGAGTTGTGAATATTTGAAACAAAAGTCAGTTTAATGTTCAATAATGTTTTTGTATGGAGAAGTACTCATGGTGGTTGGCACAGAGGCGCACTGGGTTGCGCTGCTGCCTCGCAGTTGGGAGACCTGGGGACCTGGGTTCGCTTCCCAGGTCCTCCCTGCGTGGAGTTTGCATGTTCTCCCCGTGTCTGCGTGGGTTTCCTCCCACAGTCCAAAGACATGCAGGCTAGGTGGACTGGCGATTCTAAATTGGCCCTAGTGTGTGCTTGGTGTGTGGGTGTGTTTGTGTGTGTCCTGCGGTGGGTTGGCACCCTGCCCGGGATTGGTTCCTGCCTTGTGCCCTGCGTTGGCTGGGATTGGCTCCAGCAAACCCCCGTGACCCTGTGTTCGGATTCAGCAGGTTGGAAAATGGATGGATGAAGTACTCATGGTTCTTTTTTTAGCAGACAGGAAAAGAGTTTTTATTTTTTTAAACAACAAATTATGCTTCAAATCTTTTGCTATTTGTGATAGTGACTAAAATGATGAGCAAACATCTGAGTGACTGGTAAGAAACCTCTTTGATTTTTGTAACGTTGGCAGCAAGTAAAATTAGAAGTTGGCACAGAAAAAAACTAAATGACTAAATGTGATCTGAAAAAAAACAAAGTTAATTGTTGGAAGTGAAAGGGTAGAATTCTTCAAAGAGATGGGTACATAGGTTGTGTTGTAAAATGCATATGGAGGAACCCTGTTCAGAACATTGCCTGTTGGAAGTAGATTCAATAAAGATATAGTAGTGTGCAGATTTCTTTGTTTAGAGTTTTGTACTGTGTGATGATTAAAGTAATTTTACATATTATAGTGAAGATAGTTCCTTGTAAAATTAAATACATTCATTTATGCTGTTGAAGACTAAATGAGGCTGAATTACAGTATGTTTTGGTGTTCAAAACACAAACAACACTGCAACTGCACCAGTTAGCTGTACCTTTCCTTTGTGTTTGACTGCTTATGAAGACTTCATTTTAAAGGTGAATAAATGTTCTGAGCAACTCTGCAGTTAGGTTGTCATGAAATGCAATCTGCACATCTGTGTCAAAATGTTAGATTTGATATTACAAAAATTGGGTAATTAGAAGGTCTAGGCTTCTAAAGAAAGCCAAAAAGCAAAAATCATTGTAAAAAATACTAACAGTCTAATGACAAAATTGTAAATATTGATTTTAGCAAAATTGACAAAAATGTTTTTTTTTGTTTGATTAAATACCACAAAGCAATATATTGTTTTATGAGTTTATTAAATCTATATTAAAGAATCCCATTTTCAGGAAGAGTATTTACTTTTTTAAATAATAAAAATATGAAACACTTAAACAATAAAGGGGTAAATAGAAAACAAAAGACAAGCAGGACGTGCAAGTATGAGGAAAAATATGTTTAGAAGCATTCCACAAAGAACATCGTGGGTACAGAGTCCAGTACTTCCACAAAAGGTTGAAACTCTGTTTAGGACATAAATCATTCTTACTGTACATACTGTATACTTATCCGTTGCTCTGAGGGGAGAAAAAAAAAACATAGTACATAATCTCACTTCATTACATTTTTCAGATGTTTAACTGCCAGTAGCTGAACAATTAAGTAATGTTTAGCACATCAAAAGTTTATTACACAATTTAATAAAATCTCACTATAAAATATATGCCTTGTGTCATATAGTGGGCTCTATTGAGCTTCCAACTCAATAAACAATTAACACACAGATGGGCATGGGTTTAAAACAAAGGCATTTATTACAAAATACCTCACAACAGGTTTCTGTCAGGTCAGACAACCACCAATAAACACAATAGTCGCTTTCTTTTTTCCTTCTGTCTTGTCTCCATCCATCCACCTCTCTCCAGCAAGTGTTGCCTGCCTTCCTTCCAGATCTGACTCATTGGGGGAGGCTTTTATATCAGACTTGTGAGTACTTCTGTTGCCAGGGCATAGCCTGAAGGAAGCACTTCCGGGTCCGGTGGGAGCTGCATGGGACCCAGAAGGGCTGACTCTCAGCACTACAATTCTCATCATGCCCTGCTGGGTTCCACATGGCTACCATGGTCTTGGGATGCTTCCATCTAGCGAATGGGGGTTGGAAATATATATTTTAGGAGTTCCCCCCCCACTTCCCATATCTTGTCATTTCGTACGGGTAAGGGTCTCCTGGTTGGCATTTATAGCCAGTGTGTGTGTGTCTCATTTTGTAATGAATGCTTGTAACTCAATAAAATAAATGAAGCACTTGACTAATAATGCCAAAGGTGAAACCTGACTCTGTCATTTGGAGTGTTTGGAAGATGCTGATTGGCTCAAATTATGCATTATCTATTATGCTTTGTACTTAAATGGAAGTGGTGTTTATCTCATTCTGAAATGAGCATGTACATCTTATCATTACGGTCAGCAATATGTGATGTTTTTCTAAACTGTAATTTCAGTACAGCATTTAGGAGTGTTGACCGATTATCTTTCTACAACAGAGGCACTAAATATTCAAACGTAGTCTTTATTGTATTTTACAGTTTAATCCTTTCATATTTAATAGAAAGTAATATTAACCATTTGGTGGTCTGATTTGACAACAGTTTACATTTTTGATCTATACTTTTGGATCCTGATAAATTAGGACCACTGAAGATTGTTTAATGAATTAGCCAAAACACAAACTTGGACTAAGCCTTTGTTTTACTAAGGAATTTGGGAAAAAATTACCAGTTAACTGTATATTTTAAAGATATTGTGTGCCCTGATGTCTTTTTATATGCGTAACCTGACATTGTGAATGAACAGGCAAAAAGCAAATCTGCTGTGATTTTTTATTTTTTTTTTCTTCTTTTCATTTTTTACATTTAGCTTATTTTGTTGAACATTAGTGGCACCAAGGTGAACATTTTTTCTTATGTAATTCTCAAAAAGAAATAGTATGATTTGCTGTGACAAAGTACTTGAAGCATTCAGCATATTAGCTCCATTGCACAAATGTTCAAATGTTTGATACTTTAATGCCAGTCATCTCACATTCACCTTGGTTTCTCTGTTAAACATGTGCAGCGTTTGTTTTTAGCTTTAACTCACTGTACATCATGTTAATTTCCTTTCACCCAAATATTTGTTTTGTTCACTGCCATACATAATTTTCAACAAGTAAAACTCTGAATTTTACTCTAGTTTTTTATTTTAAAATTCTCCTTATATTAATAGGCCTTGCCTTTTACCACATACTCTCAGTAAAGCTGGAACATTTTGTTGTGTTCTTTCTGGATTCAATAATTTACTGAGAAGACTGAAAGCACATATCATACTTTGTACACAATACCCTTGTTTAGTATATCTCTAAAAGTTTTTGGGGGAAAAAAATACAAAAAGCAAGTGCCACTTGTGTAGCAAATAAATAAAACATTTGAAGGTTTGTATTTGAAAAGACACTTTAAGAAATAATGAGATCTGACATCCAAAGTGCAATCCATTGACTGGCTCATGCATAATCTGCATATATTTTCCTCTCAGTGCCTAAAAGCATGCAGCATAACTTATTCAGTGATTGTAAATTGGGCTTATGTAAAATCTAGTGTTAGTGTGAGTGTTAGGACACTATGATGAACAGGCACAAGCTCTTGGGGTGATTTTTGCCTTCTTTCTGATGGTGCTAGGTTAGGTTTTGACCCCCACCACCCTAAATAGGATTTGAGCAGGTTGCAGAATTTTATGTTATTGTATAAAATCAGTCTTCCTTGAGCAGAGAAGTGATTTTTCAGTCTAATGATAAATCAGTTCTAGTAAAGGAGTGTGTTCATTAGCATATTGCTTATTATGAAAGCTTTCAAATTATTCTTTAATCTTTATCCTCATGTATAATGCCATGAATAGAATTCACACTAAAATGTGGCATACAGACAAAACAGAGAAACCAAGGTGAATGTGAGATGACTGGCATTAAAGTATCAAACATTTGAACATTTGTGCAATGGAGCTAATATGCTGAATGCTTCAAGTACTTTGTCACAGCAAATCATACTATTTCTTTTTGAGAATTACATAAGAAAAAATGTTCACCTTGGTGCCACTAATGTTCAACAAAATAAGCTAAATGTAAAAAATGAAAAGAAAAAAAAAATCACAGATTTGCTTTTTGCCTGTTCATTCACAATGTCAGGTTAAGCATATAAAAAGACATCAGGGCACACAATATCTTTAAAATATACAGTTAACTGTTTATTTTTTCCCAAATTCCTTAGTAAAACAAAGGCTTAGTCCAAGTTTATGTTTTGGCTAATTCATTAAACAATCTTCAGTGGTCCTAATTTATCAGGATCCAAAAGTATAGATCAAAAATGTAAACTGCTGTCAAATCAGACCACCAAATGGTTAATATTACTTTCTATTAAATATGAAAGGATTAAACTGCAAAATACAATAAAGACTACGTTTGAATATTTAGTGCCTCTGTTGTAGAAAGATAATCGGTCAACAGTCCTAAATGCTGTACTGAAATTACAGTTTAGAAAAACAACATATATTGCTGACCGTAATGATAAGATGTACATGCTCATTTCAGAATGAGATAAACACCACTTCCATTTAAGTACAAAGCATAATAGATAATGCATAATTTCAGCCAATCAGCATCTTCCAAACACTCCAAATGACAGAGTCAGGTTTCACCTTTGGCATTATTAGTCAAGTGCTTCATTTATTTTATTGAGTTACAAGCATTCATTACATAACAAAATGTGGAAAAAGTGATGCGCTGTGAATACTTTCCGGATGTACTGTATACACACACACCTCTGCCACGCTGTATCACTCCATAACTTCCTTTTTTTGCTTATACCACTGCTTACGCCAACTAATAGTACATTTTTCCTTGACTCCACTTCGCATTCGTTGTAGGAGTGTGCACATACATTAAATTTCACATTCATTGGGATTTATAAAGGGAAGGTGTGTGAAGCTTAGCATATGCACAGTTTTATGCATCTGGATTTTCTTGTGTGTACACACATTTCCAGTTTTGTCTGTACGCCACATTTTAGTGTGAATTCTATTCATGGCATTATACATGAGGATAAAGATTAAAGAATAATTTGAAAGCTTTCATAATAAGCAATATGCTAATGAACACACTCCTTTACTAGAACTGCTTTATCATTAGACTGAAAAATCACTTCTCTGCTCAAGTAACACTGATTTTATACAATAACATAAAATTATTCTTTAATCGTTATCCTCATGTATAATGCCATGAATAGAATTCACACTAAAATGTGGCGTACAGACAAAACTGGAAATGTGTGTACACACAAGAAAATCCAGATGTATAAAACTGTGCATATGCTAAGCTTCACGCACCTTCCCTTTATAAATCCCAATGAATGTGAAATTTAATGTATGTGCACACTCCTACAACGAATGCAAAGTGGAGTCAAGGAAAAATGTACTATTAGTTGGCGTAAGCAGTGGTATAAGCAACAAAAGGAAGTTATGGAGTGATACAGCGTGGCAGAGAGATGTGTATATACAGTACATCCGGAAAGTATTCATAGCGCATCACTTTTTCCACATTTTGTAATGTTACAGCCTTATTCCAAAATGGGTTAAATTCATTTTTTTTCCTCAGAATTCTACACACAACACCCCATAATGACAGCATGAAAAAAGTTTACTTGAGATTCAGAGTACAAATGCTGTGAATGTAATTACTCTGATCTCCAGGCTGTCAAATAAGTGAACCACATGCCGTGGCGCAGTGTAAAGAGGTTTTGCTTCTGACGCTGATGTCCGAGGTTCGAGCCCCGAGAGGGGGGTGCAGTGGAGTGTGTACGCCTGATGAGCCCAAATAAGGGCGAAACACGTGTTGCGTACTGTTTGCATTATTTGACAGTAAATTATGTAACATATATATATATATATATATATATATATATATATATATATATATATATATAATGTGTATGTGTGTGTGTGTGTACAGTATGTTATTTGGTTTAAATGGAGTTAATACTTTTTTTTTTTTACATATATATATATATATATATATATATATATATATATGGTTTTTACAGTGTTAAACATGATGCATATGTCCTGTAGTATATGTCATAATGTGTTAAACTGATGGCATAATTTTCTGTCAGGGGAACTAACTATTGTAAAGACTGCATTTTCCAGGTTATAGTTAGTTATTTGAAAACCAGGGATGTGGCACAAGGAAGCCATGCAGAGTTTTTTTTTTTTTTTTTCATGAGAGATCATGATTTATAGAAAAGCCAATTGATAAGGAAAGGAGTGACGCCTAGTGGTTTGATTTATAAATCACTACCAAATTTCCAAGACACTCCATGTATTTTTGGCGCTTTAGCATAGTGATGTAAAACAGTCTAGAAATATTATTATTTAATAATTTATTATAGTTTTTGGGTAGATGCATTGTCATCTACATGCTGCTAGTATGAAAGAGAAGAATCTGCCTGCATTTGGTCAAAGAGTTAACCTACCAATTTTTTTCACATTATATGTGGAAGGGACTTAAAGGGGCAGCAGCTTCCTTGTCTATGAAAGACTCGTCTTCAGTTGTTTTTGATCACATTTTGATAGGTAAATGTCAGACTATGGACTTGCTAAAGTACACGGACCTTTCTTTTCATTGTTATTCTAGACACCTTTCTTATTGCTATAATTGTACATGTAACAGTTTGCAGAGTGGAAAAGTCACTTAGCATAATGAGAAAAGTGCAAAGTTGGCTGAGGGCAAGTACATTAGATGCACTTTTATTTGGATATGCATGACCTGAGTTCACTGAATTGAGATTCTGAAGTATAAGAATGAACCATCAAAGTTATTAATAAGTTCTGACAAAGTGACTGATGACTACAGCTGCTGTTCAAGCAATTGTGATTTAACTTTCACATAATCATTGTCAGATTAATACACCAATGGGCCCTAGTGTGTCAAAGCTCAAAAGTCCACTTCTTGCTTCACCACCTCCACTGAATACACCATCACCAGGTACAAGAAAGTACTTACAAATGATGAGCATCACATATGTAAATAATAAGTCAGGTTCAGGGACTGATATTGAGTCATCTTCACCTCCCTTTTTTTGTTTATTTTTTGTATTGCAGTGAATGAAATAAACTTATTGATGAGTGTAATAATGAGAAATCAAACTTTCTTCTGGTGATGCAGTTAATGAATATACCTATTTTAAAAGACCCTGTGTCACTTTATGGCAAAAGATTATACGTTAGAGTTTTGGGGCCTAATAATTTAAATGGACAAAAAGGGCATTCTTCATTTGTGTTTGGAGTAAAATATATAATCACATAAAAGTGACTTGTTAGACACCTTATCCGATTGTATCCTGACCATATCAAACAAGCAGAGCTCCTATTTTCTTTTCAGAGCTTTTCAGTTAGGTCTGTTGTATTAGCTTATAGTTGTGAGGATTGAAGTGGACAGGGATGCATGCTGGTTAGTAGTTTGCTGCGAGTGCCTGTACTGTTGGTGAAAACCACAGGAGAGATTCAAAAACAGAGCTCTGTAATGCCTGTGAGTGTGCATTACCACAATGGACAAATCTAATTTTGAGAATGTTACAAGTGGTCATTAAAGTTCAGCCAAGGCAACCCCACGAGAGGTCTTGCCCACATACCCCTTAGGTAAAACGTTTCTATGATAGTATATCCTTAATTACAAAACATGTCTTACATCTGTTAAAGGTTAGATTGTGTACAAGCCCAAGAGTGTGTTTTGAGAAGGATAGCAAGTAACTTGGTCTGTTAAAACTGACAACATTAAGGCTTGCTCAGGCTGGTTTAGAAATATTTAATTGTAGATCAAAGATCATTCTTGCTTTAAAGAGTTTTATGCTATTCAAAGCTTACAAAATACCTGTCTAAAGTTTGTCAATGTTGCATATGTTCTTTCACAATATGCATCGTTATCCATTGCAGGGTGCCCATATTGGGGCTGGACAGCCTGATGACTTAAGACAATCTGGAACTAGAATGTTTAATGCTTTAAGAATCTTATCGGTATTCATAAAAATAAATATATATCTAAATTCTGCTCCTTTTGCTGCTGACCTCTTCCTATTTCTGTTTGGTTTCATGATGGCAAGAGTGGTGCGGGAGAGTCAGAGGCATTATCACTGGTTTTCTTCATGGTTGGATTCCTCCTGACAGCTGTTATTCAGTGTCATTCCCAAATCCTTTCCCTGGTGCGACTTATATAATGTGTATATATATATATATGTGTATATATATATATATATATTGTATATATATATATATATATATATATATGTATATATATATATATATATATATATATATATATATATATATATATATATATATATATATATATATATATATATATGTGTGTGTGTGTTACTGTGATTAGAAAGGCAAACACTTAACTTATTTGAAAAGGCTGGGAAATGCACTACAAGGCTATGGCTCCTAGGTAGACAGCCAAATGCTTCTAATAAGACTAGCTATGCAAAATCAGCTACAGTGTCTTCTTACTTAGTGGCAACCCCGTCTTTACACAAACCTGAATCCTCTGGAAATTTAACTCTATTAAAAGTTGTGATTGCAAACAAAGGGAGTGAGTGCCAGTAGTATTTAGTCTTCTAGACTCTCATGATGAATAAAACCTGGATACTGAAATCCTGTTTGGCCTTGCTGCTTTTGTATAAACGTATGAGGAAAACTATCCTTGCCAGACTTCTGAAAACTGTTTATCTTGGGAGCCAAAGAGTGAACACCTTGGTTGTAAAGAACCACTTCCAAGTTTGATATGTTATGTCTGATGCTATTAAAGCACAAAATAGCCTGGTCTACTGACAATATATACATTTATGTGTAGAGATGGGAGGAAAAGTTGATATCGTAGAGTATAACATTATTTATCTTTGTGATATTATTGATACACTGAGGCCAAGTGTTGTATTTGTTGTTGTTATTATTTTTGCACCCTGTTTAAGTTTAGGAATCTAGGCAGCATTGCCTTTTATGGCAGTGTAACAGCAATGCATTTTATTGGTTGATGTGCATTTCAACAGATGGCACGCTGTAAACTGTAGTACTGCTGTATAGGTTCTATACTAAAGTCTGTCTCTATATTTTAGTAGTATGTTATGGTCTACTTTGGTTTTCAGTGTTATAATGAAGAAATAGCTTAATAAGAAATAGACATTTTGCAGGCATTGTAGTGTGCCCAAGTACTGTGTATATGATTTTAATAAGACAAAATAGGGCTGCTTACTAGCTGACAGGAGTGTTTGAAGGCTTGTTTATGCTGAATTTAGAATTCATAAACTCATATAATTGAAAAGTGACTGAACAATCAACAGATCTTTGCTGAAATCTGATCTTATATTCATCACATTTGGCTACAGGGTTCTTCTGATGCTTCGTTTGTTCCATCCTTTAAAAAAAATAAGTAAATAAGAAGAAAAGTAAGCAATTCAAAGCATTGCAAGATGTTTGCACCCAAGATTAATTAACGTGGACATTTTCACAATATTTGACACCTATTAGCACATGATACAGTATATATATATATATATATTTTTTGTTCTTTATTTCGCCTTATACAATTTCTTGTATTAGGAATTTGGTAGTTTTCGCATACCCCTTGGGGTCAGAGCGCAGGGTCAGCCATTGTACAGCACCCCTGGAGCAATTACAGGTTAAGGGCCTTGCTCAAGGGCCCAGCAGAGCAGTGGCCTTTTTGGCAGTGACGGGGAATCGAATCGGCAACCTTCGGGATACCAGCGCAGATCCTTAGCCTCAGAGCCACCACTCCGCCCTATTTGTGTTTTACTTGTTTTTGAAAGTTTTTTTTTGAAAAAATAGCAAGTTAATAGTTTTTATGTACCTCATAAAATGTACATTTACTTACACATATATGTATCTGTACGTTATTAACAAAATGATACCTGGTCATTGTTTTTATCACTTTTTTAAAAGGATCACAGAATTTTTGCCTAGGTTTTATTCTAAAGCCTTATAATAAAATTTTTTTTAGTAATGTTGCAAGTTATATATTTAGTTTGAGTAAAACTTTTGATATTTTATTGTCGATCTATCCAGGAACTCCATCGTCGATATGAAGGTGCCCCAGAATCTGCCAAGACTAAGGCTCTGCAAACTGTTATTGAAATGAAGGTGAGAAAAGCAATTTTCATCTTTAGATTTCTGTTTATCCTTCTCCTTAATATCCCTTGCACATACAGTGTATCATTCCCATGTTTAGAGTGATGTTTATCCTTGATGTGTTTTTTTTTTTTTTTTGTAAAGTATAATGTTTATTGCCATTTCCAGTAGATTTTCTTGAAAAACTTATGTCATTGCCATGCTTGTCTGGGAACATTATATTCCTGGGTTTAATTAATTTAACCATTTTAGTTTTTCTTTGTTTTTGATGGAGAAAAGGCTGTAATCCATCCATCCATTTTCCAACCCGCTGAATCTGAACACAGGGTCACGGAGGTCTGCTGGAGCCAATCCCAGCCAACACAGGGCACAAGGCAGGAACCAATCCCGGGCAGGGTGCCAACCCACCGCAGGACACACACAAACACACCCACACACCAGGCACACACTAGGGCCAATTTAGATTCGCTAATCCACCTAACCAGCATGTCTTTGGACTGTGGGAGGAAACCGGAGCACCTGGAAGAAACCCACGCAGACATGGGGAGAACATGCAAACTCCACGCAGGGAGGACCCGGGAAGCGAACCCAGGTCTCCCAACTGCGAGGCAGCAGCGCTACCCACTGCGCCACCGTGCCGCCCAAAGGCTACAATGTTACATGCTAATATTTTTAATCAAGAACAAGAGTATGAATGAGCACACACATGCACTGTGTTTCAGCCCTGTGAGCTTGAGTTTGAAGTAGAATGATTTATTTATTATGAAAATCTATTGTTAATTTTTCTTAGAAGCAAACATAGACTCTAGTGTTTATGGTTGCTCTTTGACTTTTTGGAGCACTCTAAGTGGTATATTCTTGCATTAAGTAGCCAAGTGTTATATGGAAGGTGTACTTTTGCATACATATCTTTATGATATTGTATCAAATGTTTGACAGAATAGAATTTGATGAATACTTTTTATCATTAATTGTTCTTGCTGCTATATTAAAAAATGAGATAATACAAAATGGTTTAATGACTTTTGTTGCTTTTTACTATTTTGCATTTGTAACACTAAGATTCAGCTAAAAGATTCTTACATTTTTTTTTTTTGTTCTTTATTTCACCTTATACAATTTCTCGTATTAGGAATTAGTTAGTTTTCACATACCCCTTGGGGTCAGAGCGCAGGGTCAGCCATTGTACAGCTCCCCTGGAGCAATTGAAGGTTAAGGGCCTTGCTCAAGGGCCCAGCAGAGTAGGATCTCTTTTGGCAGTGACGGAGATTCGAACCGGCAACCTTCGGGATACCAGCGCAGATCCTTAGCCTCAGAGCCACCACTCCGCCGATTTGGAATTAAAGAAGTCTAAACTGTGTTTGTCTGTTATTGCGCATGTAACAATAATATGCTATCTATTAATAAAGGTATTTAGTAGAAGATTTAACATTTTCTGGATATTCACCATGGAAGATTATATAACATAAAGAGGGCTTGGCTGATTAGATGTTCTAGTTCTCATACCCAGTATAAGACTCTCAATGTGAAACATGAACCTTTTGCATAAGGAACTTGAAACATGGCTACTGAACTTCTTTTCTTGTTTAACTTCTCTTATGGAATGTTTCCCTAACAGGACACAAAGATCAATTCTCTGGAACGTGGATTGCGGGATCTGGAAGAAGAAGTACAGATGTTAAAATCAAATGGTGCTTTGAGTACAGAGGAAAGGGAAGAAGAAATTAAACAAATGGAGGTTTACCGTAGCCATTCCAAGTTCATGAAAAATAAGGTATTGTAATGTTATTAAAAGGTCCAAATATACTTGATTTTTATCTTTGTTTAGAAAATTAGTAAAATTTTATAAAATTAGAAAAATACATGGGGAGAAGTTAAGATACAAATTTGTAGTATATAGTTTGATACACAGTTAGAATTTTGGTCAATCTAATTTTGATTTTGTGGGTAAAGGATGTACAGTGCCTTTAGATAGTATTTGAAACCCTTCACTTTTTTCACATTTTGTTACATTGCAGCTTTATGTTAATATCCTATAAATTAATTTTTTTCTTTATCAAATAACACTTAATACCCCAGAAAGACAAAGCAAAAGCAGAATTTTTGAAAATTCATTAAAAAGATAAAACTGAAGTATTACATTGACATAAGTTTTCAAACCCTTTGCTATGGAATTTGAATTTTTTCTCGGGTCCATCCCATTCTGTTGCTCATCACTGAGATGTTTCTACACCTTGTTTGGAATCCACCTTTGGACAATTCAATTAATTGGACATGATTAGTAAATGCACACACCTGTCTATATAAGGTCCCACTCTTGATATTGTGTATCAGAGTAAAAACCTAATCATGAGCTCATAGAAATTGATTGCAGAGCTTAGAGGCAGGATTGTGTTGAGGTACATGTCTGGGCAGTGTTACAAAAATTTTTGTTCAGCATTGATGGTTCCTAAGAGCACAGCGGCCTCAATAATTCTTAAATGGAGCAAGCTTGGAACAGCCGTTTCTCTTCCTGGAGCTGGTCACCCAGATAAACTGAGAAGTTGTGGGATACCGGCAATGGTAAGATTGGTGACCAAACCTGTGTGAAGATGATAGAAACTCCTAGAAGGACATCCACCACTTCAACTGTCCACTATATTAATCTAGGCTTTTTTGCTGAATGACCAGACGACACACGAAAGCTTGCTTGGGGTTCTGAGGTACTATTCATAATGCTCATACTGTATAATACAATTCCAAAATGAAGCATTATGGTTGCAGAATCATATATGAACTTATTATTCAGGGGCAGAGTCTGGGAGGCTAGTTAGGGCCAAAGGAAAGCTGAACAGAGCTAAGTGCATAGATATCCTTAATGAAAACGTGCTTCAGAGTGCTGTGGATATCAGACAGTGCCAAAGTTTCACCTTCCAACAGGGCAATGACCCTAATCACAAAGCAAAGAGAACATAGGATTTGCTTAGGGTAAGCCGTATTAATGTTCTTAAGTGGTTTGGCCAGAGCTCGGCCTTAAACCCAATCAAATATCTCTGGAGAGACTTGACAGTACCTGTCAACTTATGGTCTTTATCTTAACCTAACAAATCTTGAGAGGATCTTCAGAAAATACCAAATCCAGATGTATGAAGCTTGTTGCATCATACCCAAGGAGACTCCAAACTGTAACAGCTACCAAAGGTGGGTTAACTAAATATTGAGTTAAAGGTCTGATATTCTGTTAATGTTATATGCCGTTTTTTTTCATTATTGATACATTTGCAAAAATTACTAAAATCTATATAGATTGTTGCTTGAAGGCAGTTTATGTTTCTATGGAGTTAGAATATTAATTGCATGTTGATTAATCTCCTATTTTTAAATTTTGTTAAAGTAGCTGTGAGGGTAGGTACCTTGTGTTAATTGTAATACAATTAGTACCTAATTAAGAAGTGTTAGTAATACTAATATGGAAACTAAAGACTACATAAAATCACAGTGTAAACATCTTTCAATATTCAGTCTGTATTTTGTAGCAGTGTTCTCAATTATTATTATTAATTATGTACCATACCTTTGTAATAGTACTGTATCAAGGAAATAAAACACATTTCCCTGTCTGAGTGTTTAAAGTAATTTACAATATCAGACACCTTATTTTAAAATGTCTAGAAAATGAAAGGATAAGTAAAGATTAAAGGCTAAATTTTAAGCTTTTTATCTTTAAGAAATAGTTTAATATAGTTTAAGACTGCTAAACAAACTACATTTTTGATGTTTGTTTACAAAAATGCTACTTTTTGTAGGTCATATTGAAATACTGTATGTTTAAAATTCATAATTCAGTCACTGCTCCTGTGCCTCCTTTTTAAGTATTTTTTAGATCATTTTGAGCAGCCATGCTGTCTAGCCTGAACTAATGCATTTTTCTACCTACATTTATGCTCTTTCATGATGCTTTGAGTACAGACACCTTTTTATGCCTCTAGATGGTGCCATCTCACAAGTTGAAATTAATGTAATTTTTATCCTTTAACATACTGTATAGGCATATAGGCTTAGTTTTTCCTCTTCATACTTCCATTGTGTTTCTTTTTTTCAAAATTACAGCATAAAAACATGTATTTCACCTGTGCTTTAATTAATTTAATTTAATCAATTAATGTTTATTTTATGTAGCACCTGTCTTTGTGCCATTACAAAGGATTTCATTTCAGTTCCAAAGGCTTTATTTACATTAACTGTTCTATGTGATTGAGTTAACTAACCAATCTATTATGCATTTCTTCCTGAAATTTTAATTTCCTCTTCCAAGGTGAATGGGATTCCTCATTTTAGACACTTTATGCTGTTGTCAGAGGAAAGTTTTAAAAAATAGCTGTTATGGCTTATGAGTGCAGTTGATTAAGTTGCTGACATAATAAAATATGCAGCATAATACTGCACTATTTGTGTTGAGCTTTTGAAATATTTTACCAAAATGTGACGAAATGTGGTGCTATGCTATCTGTCTGTGTAAATAACACTGACATAGCATCATAATTATCAAAGAAGAGTTTATTTTTGTTAGTGTAATGGTAGTTATTCACTAGACACACTGGGTCTCATTTGTACATTAACAAATGCATTTGCTTGTAAAAAGCTATTTTATTAAAATCATATGCTACATTCATAAACAATGAGTAAAATGTCAATTTTTTTTTCTTTCCTTAATACCCAACCTAGGTTCATAAATTGTCAAGCGTGTGCACATTGTCAGTTCATTACCATAACCCACACTCATCAACGTTCCAAATTTTACCATATAAGGATGTGCTGCTGCACATGTGCAGTATCTGCCAATATGTGAAAAAGAAAGGAAAGAAAAAAAACTTAGAAGAAGCTGAGGTTGAGGTACTTTTAACAGAAGTTAATACAATTGTGCTTGATAAAAGCCCACGCTGTTGCATGTGCATTATTATAAGTCCATTTCTGTGGCGTCTGTGGTTGTTTAGAGCTGTCATAAGCCATGTCTTCAATGGGTAACCCCTGTCCGCTATGGATATAAACAGTTAGCCTGTTTATACCTCTCAAATAAATATAATTTCATCTATAGGAGAAACTTTTACTCTTGCCGAGAAGCCAGCAATCCTGCACAGCTCCTTGTTCCAGACATGTGCCAACGGACCTGTGCTGCAAAATGAAACTCTAATGCATACTGGCGGGCCATCGGGCAACAACGTTGAAAATGAAAGTATCAAGTATTTATCTTAGCATTCTAAATGTTCAGGGAGCAGGAATATCATGAAATCAATGTATTCTGTGTGGTGATCGCTGCCTGCGCCTCCTCTTAGTGCAAGAAGAAATCAGTTTAAGAAGCACGTAGCGATTAACATGGCTCGGGGAACACAACACAAAGCATTTAATGTGCTACATAACTTATGACGGGGTTTGAGAAAATCTAGTAAATTAAATATTCATTTTAAGATGAAGTTTAGTTTACGATGTTCTACTTTAATGACAAATTATGAGAATAAAATCAACATGTCGACTTTAATCTCAACATAAACGGTGAAAATAAAGTAGAAATGTCGAGAATAAAGTCAACATGTCGACTTTATTCTCGTCATAAGCGTCGAGATTAAAGTGGAAATGTTGAGAATAAATTCAACATGTCGTCACACTATTACACATTACCCAGGTACATTACACAGTATTGAAAAAAAATAAAACAAGTACAACTTGGCTTGCAGTATTATCAAGTAGTATAGAAACAGTATTCACACATTTGAACATAATGGTCCACATCTGACCTTTTAAAACCAGTATCTCCAAACAACAGACTCGCCTTCTTTTTTCGTCAGACGTTCTTCTGTGTCATTATGTTCAGCTTTTTCATCTGCTACACCTCCGAATGTTCTCTGTCCATTTCACCGTTCAATACCTCCACTAACGCATGTACTCCATTGCATGCGTGTTTAGCGGTGCAGCAGTGAAAAAGGTCCCCCCTTAAACAGTTTCCCGCTGTGCCGCGTTCAGAACGTTGTTTAGACTATTTAAACCGGTGTTGCAGTATAAGAAAAATCCATATCATAACAAAAATAAAAAACGGTTTTTGGTATGAACCGGTATACTGCCCAGCACTACGTTGAAGGATGTGATATCTTGTAATTTATAATTAAAATATTTATACAGTATTTTATTCATTTAAAATTTGTTTTATGCAAATGGCATTCATATATCATACTTTTTATTATTTACACGTGTACTACACTTGGTCCTGAGAATGTGTAAGATCTGTTCATTTATAGGAACAGGCGATCCTTAATAAACCATTGATAAATACCGGATTTTCCCCTTTATGAACACTTTACAAACAAGTTTGTTCTGCTCATGTTTCTTGAATGAGACCCACTGTCTTTTAATTTCTGACACTCGCTCATACTTGACCAGTTTGGAGTTGCCAGTTAACCTCTGCATACTTCTGGATGTGGGCGGAAAGTAGAGGATCAGTAGAAAAACCCATTCAGACATTGTGAGGAAAATGTAAACGCTTCTTATACAGTGGTGGTCACAAATTCAAGTCCACTCTCCTGCAGCCATACCACCACATCACCATGCTATCCAAATATAAGAATACATGGAGGGACAGAGCACAGGTTTTTTTGGGTCTTCTGTTACTACTTGCTTGCCAAACAAGGCCTTGTATTTTTTGGTGGAAGTCCATGACCTAATATTTAGAGTCGCAGAATCCTACTCTTATAGTTCTACACTTTTCTGTATACTGTTTGGGTGTATACAGTTGATTAGTCAAGTGAGGCCAATAGAAACCGTATCATAAGCAAATCGCTGAACAGAATAATTTCTAAGCTTTAGCCATGCATTCTTATCTAGCCCATGAAGATTATGAACAGTCGAAGAGACAAAATGCACCTTTGGCAGAGTACTATACTTATTTTCTCTGTGTATAGTTTAGTTTAAAGTGTGTTCTTTTAGAACTGCAGGTTTACTACAACCAGTGTATCCCTCTCCAGTAACTGCTGTGGAGATATTAAGAAAAAGAACTGGTTCTAAAGAAATATACTGTATATTGGACTTTTACACCCATATTTCCTAAACAAACAGTTGAAGGACGCACCTAGAACAGTATAATCCTCTTAGAATTGTTGAAGACCCTACAGAAGAATTTTATGTCCATTTTCTTGGCATCATTTTCATAGGCACATGCTGGAGAGGATATCTTCAGTCTCTCCTTTAGGCAGGACTTATTTTCAGTCCTTTAATTAAAAAATAGCCAGTCAAATAATAACACACTTGCTGCTGATCATTTACTATACATGGACCTAATTTTCTTCATGTCAACACAACATCTGCTAGTAAACCTTTTATTATGTTTTGTGAGCTTCTTCATTTACAATGCTTAATTTATTACAGTTTTTAGAAAGATTCTTCTGTTTGTAGCCTTATTTAGCAATTACTTATATATGTATTAAACAACAGTATATTGCTACAATGTAATTATGTATCTATGTATGTATGTATGTATGTACGTACGTACAGTATTATGTAAGGTAAGCATATGTGTTTCAAAAGCAACCACACTTGCAGATCACATTGATTATTCCCCTTGCTACAGGGGAAATTTTGATATAGTTAGAGTATTGCAGTATGTTTTGCTGAGATGTACAGTGTCTTTTTTTGGTGGCTTATAAATGCTAATGTTTGCAGTGTGTCATCTCTAGAAATGTTGTACAAGTGTAGTTTATTTTATTTGCAGAAGAAATTGAATTCATTCTATAGTACATTATGGCAGATGGTGTTCTATATCCACATTGAGGTAGTGTATTTTGCTTTGTTTTGGATTGTCATGCATTGTCACATTTAAATGAAGTATTTTGATATACTACAAACTAGGACTGCTATAAGGTTTGTGTATACTGAACATAAAATTCACAAAATAATTCAAACAGAAAAAGCAGAGAAGCAGGAAACCACCTGAATCACTTTTTGCATTTGACTCCAGTTTTCACAACCTTCTTTGGACATATAGTTGGGCCCATTTGTGATTAGCTATAGTTTCTTTGTTTGAGCTGCCATACAGCTAGCAGCTAATAATCTTAAAATTAAAAGAAAAAAAAAATTAAGTCAGATTTTTTTTTTCCTGCTACGTTTAAATAACATGTAACTTTTTACCAGTATTAAAGAAGTGAATAGTGTTCGCATTTTGCTTGTGTATGAATATTTAATAATGTATTTGAGGATAAAAACATGTTAGAGCTATAAATAGTAGTAATAGTATTCTCACATTAACAAAGTACCTCAATGCTCTGTACATGTACAGTATGTAGTGTGAAAAATCTTAGATGCATATTTGTAGATATTAACAGTAATTTAAATTTGAAACGTTTCACAGCCATACAGCAAAGATAAGGGTTTGTCTGTCATGTTCTCAACCAGAGCTAAATTTAGCTTATACACTCATGTATTACAAATCATAACTGAGAATTTTCAGTGTTACTGTGGAGGCTACTGAAATATTTGAAATTTATCTCAAAAATTGAAGATATTACATGATTGAATTGAGTCGAGATGTTTGGAATGAGTTTAGTTAGCTGTTATTTCAGTAAGTAAGTTTTACATTAGCAGAGATATGCAGAGCTCATGAGAAGGGCCTTTTCATTAAAGATGTGTGGCTGCAGCGATTTGAATTGGAAGGGGGGTTATTTGTTGGTATGAGAGAAATCTGTGTTATAAATATAGATTCTGCTTTATCACCCGTTACAGTCATGGCCACTCCTTCTACCCCTAAGGAGTCCCAGTTGCAGTCCTGGCTGTTGGAGTGGGTCTCTGTTTTGAATGGGTTTTTCTTAAATAATTTCATGACTGAATATTTGATTGTTTTTAGTCTAGTCAGTCTCCTTAGACTAGTTTATGAAGGTTACCCATATCAAATGAACAAGGTTCTTCATAGTAAATGTAACTGTAAAGATAGATAGATATGTAGATACAGTAGCTGTTGAAACACCCAAGGCCTTCTAACCATGCCAAATCTACAATCATAGGTCAAGGAGAATCTTGTCGGCATACTGTACCTTTTGTTAGAACACTTATGATAGTTGCTGTTTTAAAAGAGGAGATTAGGAATATTGTGTGAAGCCATCCTTATTGCATATCCTCTACTTGTTTAAAAAAATTGTTCAAGAAAATTAAAATACAGGTTTCTAGTAACAATGCAGTTTTTGTTTATTATTCATGACCAAGGTGAGTAGTTTTAAATTATTTAAGTCAATTTTTATTTTGCAGAAAGCAGTTCAGGTATTCTTAAATTCTCCCCAATGTATTTACTGTAACAATTTTTATTTTAATTTGAGTTGTTGTTGCAGCACCATCAAGTGAAACTTGGTTCTTTTTTGTTACAATAATAGTGAACACTGTTCTGACAGGTAGAACAGCTGAAGGAAGAGCTTAATCAGAAAGACGCACAAGGGGAAGAGCTGCGAAAGCGGGTGGCTGGTCTCCAGCTTGAGGTCTCTGGCGTAAGACTTGCTGTGTGCGCAGAGTGGTGTGTTTGGGCTGGGAGCACACTGTTGTCTATTACTGTCTTTATCCCTTTAATTCTTACTATCCCCTGCCTTTGTCGATAATGCTTGCAATGGGAAGTTCTGCCTGCTTAAAAAGAGATTACGATTCCAGCAGAATGTACCAAAAAACAATTCTTCCTTAATATATTTGGTTTTCTTCCTCTTTTGGGGATTGAAACCAAGAAATTTCAACAAGATAAGTTTTAGGAAAAAAAGTTCTGCATACATTTTCATGTTTGATGTGTTTCTGTATTTTTTTTCTTGCTGATTTTATTCACCATGATTTTAGTATAATTCAATCAATCACACTTTTAAATTTTTACTGACCTGTCTAATCAATGATATTTCTCAAGCAGCATAGGTGGTGATTGTTTTTTCCCGGATATGCTTATTAACTGCTAAGTTAAATTCTGAATTATTTGTTTGCATGAATTAAAACCAAATAGAGCTGACCTTAAGTGCCAAATTTTAAAATGTTTTTTAACTTTTACTATAGGCACACAGTCGCTATTACTGATGAATCTCAGATTATAATATAAATGCTCAGTTTTTTTTAAGGATAATGGAAATCTAACAATAACATTTTTATATTCATTGGCATCAGTATGTGATTCACATTGAGGTATCACATCTCTGTGTATGCCCCATACAAGACATGCAATTTGTCTGTCACAAATTACTCCTGACACTCTTCTCCACCCATTCCGCCCTGCCTGCACTCTCTTTTTCACTCCTTTTCCTCAATCCCTGTTACTCTGTACTGTTGATCCCAAGTATTTAAACTCACCTACCTTCTCTACCTCTACTCCCAGCATCCTCAACATTCCACTGACCTCCCTCTTATTCACACACATGTATTCTGTCTTGTTCCTACAGATCTTTATTCCTCTCCTCTCTAGAGCATATCTCCACCTTTCCAGTGTCTCCTTGACCTGCTCCCTACTATCGCTACAGATCACAATGTCATCAGCAAACATCATAGTCCATGGGGACTCCTGTCTAAACTCATCTGTCAACCTATCCATCACCATTGCAAATAAGAAAAGGCTCAGAGCCGATCCCTGACGTAATCCCACCTCCACATCTGTCACTCCTACCGCAGACCTCACCACTGTCACACTTCCCTCGTACATATCCTGTACAACTCTTACATACTTCTCTGCCACTTCTGACTTCCTCATGCAGTACCATAACTCCTCTAGAGGCACCCTGTCATATACTTTCTCCAGGTTGTCAAAGACGCAATGCAACTGCTTCTGCCCTTCTCTATACTTCTCCATCAACACCCACAGAGCAAACCTCACATCTGTGGTGCTCTTTCTTGGCATGAAACCATACTGCTGTTCACTAATCATCGCCTCCCTTCTTAACCTAGCTTCCACTACTCTTTCCCATAACTTCATGCTGTGGCTCATCAGTTTTATCCCCCTGTAGTTACTACAGTCCTGCACATCCCCCTTATTCTTAAAAATCGGCACCAGTACACTTCTTCTCCACTCCTCAGGCATCCTCTCACTTTCCAAGATTCCATTAAACAATCTGGTTAAAAACTCCACTGCCATCTCTCCTAAACACCTCCATGCTTCTACAGATATGTCATCTGGACCAACAGCCATTCCATTTTTCTTCCTCTTCATAGCTGTCCTTTCTTCTTCCTTGCTAATCTGTTGCACTTCCTGATTCACTATCTCTGCATTATCTAACCTTCTCTTTCTCATTCTCTTCATTCATCAGCCTCTCAAAGTTCTCTTTCCATCTGCTCAACATACCCCACTCGCTTGTGAGTATGTTTCCATGTTTATCCTTTATCACCCTAACCTTCTGCACATTTTTCCCAGCTTGGTTCCTCTGTCTAGCCAATTGGTACAGGTCCTTGTCTCCCTCCTTAGTGTCCAGCCTCTCATACAACTCATCATACGCCTTTTCTTTAGCCTTTGCCACCTCTCTTTTTACCTTACACCTTATCTCCTTGTACTCTAGTCTACTTTCTAAATCTCTCTGACTATCCCACTTCTTCTTGGCCAACCTCTTCCTTTGTATACTCTCCTGTACTTCCCCATTTCACCACCAGGTTTCCTTATTCTCCTTCCTTTGCCCAGATGTCACACTAAGCATGCTTCTTGTCATCCTTACTGCTTCTGTTGTAGTTGCCCAGCTGTCTGGTAACTCTTCACTGTCACACAGTGCCTGTCTTGCCTCCTCCCTAAACTCAACCTTGCAGTTTTCCTGTTTTAACTTCCACCATTTGATCCTTGGTTCTGCCCTCATTTTCCTCCTCTTTTTGATCTACAACTTCATCCTACAGATCACCATCCTATACTGCCTAACTACATTTTCCCCTGCCACCACTTTGCAGTCTTCAATCTCCTTCAGATTGACTCTTCTACATAGGATGTAATCTACCTGTGTGCATCTTCCTCCACTCTTGTACGTAACTCTGTGTTCCTCCCTCTTCTTAAAATACGTATTCACCACATCCATGTCTGTCCTTTTGGCAAAATCCACTATCCATTGACCTTCTTCATTCCTCTCCTTGACACCATACCTACCCATCACCTCCTCGTCTCCTCATTTCCCTTTCGCAACATGTCCATTGAAATCCGCTCCAATCACCACTTTCTATTCCTTTGGTACACTGCCAGTCATTTCATTAACTCACTCCAGAAGTCTTCTTTCTCATTCATTGCACACCCAACTTGCGGGACATATGCACTAACAACATTCATCATTACATCTCCGATTTCCTGCTTCATAATCATACATTTTTCACCTCCAAAACACTCTTTGTATACTGTTCCTTTAGAATAACCCCTACCCAATTTCTCCTCCCATCCACACCATGATTTGAATCCACCTCTGATCCACCTGGCCTTACTCCCCTTCCATTTAGTCTCTTGCACGCACAATATACCAACCTTCCTTCTCTCCATCATATTAGCTAACTCTCTCCCCTTACCAGTCATACTGCCAACATTCAAAGTTCCTGCACTCAGTTCCATTCTCTTTACCTTCCTTCTCTCCTCCTGCAACCGGACACGTCTCCCACTTCTTCTTCTCCTTCTTCGGCCAACAGTAGCCCAATTTCCGCCAGCACCCTGTTGGCTAACAGTACTGGTGACGGCTGTTGTTAATCTGCTATGGAAATTTGTATTGTTGTCCGCATATTGATCTGGGAAAATTTTAGACTGGATGCCCTTCCTGACATCATAATCCTCATTTATCCGGGCTTGGGACTGTGGCTGGGTTAGACTTTAATAGAAATACTTAAAAAAAAAAAAAAAAAAAAAAAAAAAAAGACAAGTAATTGCAGTCTGATAATCTAATAGTAAATGTTCTGTTCTGTTGTTTTTTTATGAGATAGTCATCTAAACCGGTTGACTTCATACCAGAGAATTGTCGGCAGATTTGTGTAGCTGGCAACAACGCTTTCCTAAAACTAAATCCTGCTCTAGTCAACTACGGGGTCAACCCAAGAACAAAATAAGCTTTAAATGGAAGCCCAGACTTTTCTTCAGTAGATGTTTTCTTTCTTTTATTATTGTCACAAGGTGGTCACCTCAGAATAACAGACATCCTCGAGTGCAGTTTACCGTAGTTTTCTTTTTGACGCCAATAGCTGTCTCCTTCTTTCTGTCATTCCAGGTTCTCTCTCTCTCTCTCTCTTGCTCTATCCACTATTAGTAGCAGTCTTTAAAAACATTCCCACTAAAATGCTGTATATCTTGGCGGCACGGTGGCGCAGTGGGTAGCGCTGCTGCCTCGCAGTTGGGAGATCTGGGGACCTGGGTTCGCTTCCCGGGTCCTCCCTGCGTGGAGTTTGCATGTTCTCCCCGTGTCTGCGTGGGTTTCCTCCGGGCGCTCCGGTTTCCTCCCACAGTCCAAAGACATGCAGGTTAGGTGGATTGGCGATTCTAAATTGGCCCTAGTGTGTGCTTGGTGTGTGGGTGTGTTTGTGTGTGTCCTGCGGTGGGTTGGCACCTTGCCCAGGATTGTTTCCTGCCTTGCGCCCTGTGTTGGCTGGGATTGGCTCCAGCAGACCCCCGTGACCCTGGTTTGGATTCAGCGGGTTGGAAAATGGATGGATGGATGCTGTATATCTCATTTCTTTCTTTTATTGTTATGACAACCTAACACCAATCCTAGACAGCTGAAAACCTTCAAATGAGCAAGGTCCTTAAGACTTAGGGTCCACATAACTTCCCACAAGTACTCCAAGGTACTGTACAACCTTGAGGTGACGACCAGAAAGAAGAAAACCAGGATTTAGTTTAATGGATATTAGTCTACAGTCTAATGGATATTAGAGTTATCAGAAGTTAGTACACAGGAGGACAACAAAATTATATTCATGTAGGTTTTCAACACTAAAGTCATAGTTTCTGTCTGCATCCAAAACAGTAATTAACCAAGTATAGTGACAATCTCCTTATTATATGACTGTATAGGAATTTGTCTAATGATCATCATTGTTAACCAGAATACGTATAAGAATAAGATAAGTCAGACAAATTGGTGCTGTGACTAAAGAACTCTTTTTAGATTTGAGGTGGCAAAGAGATGGTAACTAAGGAAGGTGTTAGATACCACATATTTTTTGGGTCAGAGATTTTTGATGACATATTTTAGACCCAGAGCACTCAGCCCAAACTGAAAAAGGGATAAAACTATGCTAAACAAAAAAGCTTATAGTATTAACTGAAAAAATCATAGGATTCTGCTTGCCATCACCTGAAATGAGCACTTAAATTGAAGTACTACCTTAATAAGTCTTGTTCATATTGCAGTATTCTACCTTTGATGGATGCAGAATGTTTGTTGCATGCCCTACTATAACATCCTGCTACACCTCCCTATCAAAATATCCTCTTTAATAAAACCCCTGTGTGCGTCCAGTGTCCGTGTGTGTGTGTCTTCTGGTGAAGTGTGCATGCACGGGGCACGGTGCGCTGCTTCAAAGGCCGCCTGACGCGTCACACAAGACAGAGAGGGCGGGACCTATAAAATATTGCGCGGCAGATCCAATCGGATTTCGGTAAATAAGGTAAGACCTAAAACAGAAAACACAAAAATCCAATTGGGTACTGAGACGCGGAGACCAGCTTCCCCATTGTTGTGCAAGTGTTCACTCTGAGGATGTCAGATTTGCGATTAAGAAAGCTTGGCCCGGTAAAGTGTAAAGTAAAAGTAGATTTATTTTCACGCACATTACATCAGTTGCTGGGGAGAATCTGCTGATTGCCCACTGTTGTGACAGAAAATTAAACGCATATTACGGACAGCAAAGCCAGTATTACTGTCAGAGAAAATTACAGGCATTTTATGGAAAAAATTTAATGAGGTAAAAGGTCCCTTGCCATTTAATATAGACTGTTCCTACTAATGTTTATGGACTACTGTTCTAGCGCCCATTATTGTAACGGGCTTAATGTCTAGTATGTTATAAATAACTAAATCACCCTTATTATCTGAGGACTTTTAAATAATGTTTATGCTTAATTTCTGTTTATCATCTTTTTCCCCCCCGAGTCGAATTGTGAATTATCTTTGACAACTATTTTACCCACTAAGAGAATAATCAAACGTCAGGACATTTGGCTTTCAGGTTTCCATCTGTTAGGCCACATATTCTCACTCTCAAAGACCAGTTGGAGAGTTGAGTAGTATAACTTTGTCTTGGTTTAAAGTGCAAAATGTGCATTACTTCAGGATGCGTCTGTGCAAAAAAGATTACTTTCCAAAAAAGGGAGCCCTGTCTTCAAATATTGGTACTGTAACTCAAACAATAATTATAGTCAGTAATAATAAAATTCAAGTCAAAAATGGCCACTGTATACCATTGAAAGTGACATAAACAGAATTCACAGACTTTGTACATATCTTGCAGTTTATTTTGATGATGTAAATATATTTACAGTAACTGGATTTTGTTTCTGATTTTTCATGCGAGGTTGTGAAAATTGATCAGTTTTTTGATCAGTTATTTTAGTCATTTTTCACTTATTTCAATCTTGGTTTTTGAGGCTGGATACATAAATGGTTTCATTTGGTGTTGGCAAATGTTAACCAGTATGTGTGAGCTTTAAAATGAAGCATTGCTTCATTTAATTCATTTAATACAGTTTAACCTATGTCAGTTCTAAATTTTGGAATGCTTTAGGCTTTGTGGTGAAATGTCATCTGCTACTTTTGGCCTGATGATAATCTTAATATGATAATGATGGTTGAAGATAATGCCAGTGAGAAAGAAAAACATTCTTATTGGTGTGGCAGACCGCTGTGGGTGGTACCCAGCCGGGCACGATGGGGCGACTGCCCTGGTTGTGTTGGGGGCCACGGGTGCAGGGGTTGGAAGCCCAACCCTGTAGGGGCCCGTGGTCACCGCCATGGGGCGTCCTAGTGCCTAGAGAGCCCTGGACCTCAGTACTTCCGCCACACCCGGAAGTGCTGGGGGGAAGAAGAAAGGGGACACCCGGAGTCCTTCCTGGTGTGCAGCTGGCACTTCCGCCACACAGGGGAGTGTTGGCGGAGGAGTGTCGGGGAGCACCTGGAGCCCATCTGGGGGTGCATAAAAGGAGCCGCCTCCCTTCAGACAGTGACTGGAGTCGGGCGAGGAGTGGACGAAGTCTTGCTGGAGAAGAGTGGAGGCGGCCTGAAGGAAGCAGACACTGGAAGGAGAGGCCTGGATTTTGGGGGATTGGTACTGGAGGCACTGGGTTGTGCACAATTGAACCTTGTAAATAGTGTAAATAAAAGTGTGTTGGGAGAACTTACGATGTCCGTCTGTCTGTGTCTGGGCTGCTTCTCACATTGGCTTATTACAGTAGAAACCATTAAGTTGTACCATTGCACAATTTGTAATTGTATATGCTGTGTGAATTACAGTGGCTTGCACATGTATTTAGGCAGTATACAGGTTCTCAGTGTTACTGGGGTATAAGTGATACTTAATATATTTTGTTCCAATTTATATAGATAAACTCACAAGCTTATAAAGAAATTTGAAAAGGTAAAGACCATAGCATAATTCAATTTCTGACCATGATGTACTGTAAGTATTCAAAACCCAGTGCTCGGCCACTGTAGCTTTTAGATATTACATTAAAATTTTCCATCAGTGGCTAAATTGCCTTCCATTGGACTTTGCCTGTGGCTCTTTGAAGTTCAGTGGTCAGAAATTTATAGAAAAAACTGTAGTGTTTTTGGATATATCATTCATGTGGCGAGTCTGATGAAAAAATAAGAAAATGAAGGGGAAAAAAAAGGGAGATCGCTGCAGCTACCGGATTAGCAGAAGGCATACTTACTGCAGGAAAAGGTGCAACCCTTATTTATACTCTTTACTCTCATAACTGATTTGCATTCAAGGCACCTTGCTTACACAGCCTAAGGCGTCACTGATTGGTTAAACTGCTAATTTTGCATATCGCAGTCAGCATGAGGCTTCACTGATTGGTTAAACAGCTAATTCTGCATATCGCAGTCCAGGCACTTTGCTCACATAGCCTGAGGTGTCACTGATTTTGCATATCGCAGTGCAGGCACCAAAGCTTCACTGATTTTTAAACCACAGAATCACATGCTGTTCACTTTATCTCCTTTAGTATAATTGTTTAAAGTTCATTCTCCATACAGCGTTCTTGAACCCTTGAACCCTCTTTCCTGTGACTGAAAACACCTCGTGCGGACATGTGCACCTCCTACTTTGCCTTGTCAGCTCCATTCTCCTAACCCCCTGTGGCCACCAATCAGCCCATGTAATCCGTGCTTTGGCCCTCCCGTTCTCCTAACTCTGAGCCCTAGCCCCAACCTGAACCTTGATCCCAGCCTGTCCCAGCCTGGCCCAGTGGTCTGAGAACTCCCAGTGGCCTGCAAACAACCCTCACCGAGTAGAGAACTGAGCGGCCTGGTTGCATCTTGTCCCTTTAGAAATTTTTCTCCCTGTCCCTTGGCTTATAGTGGTTCTGCTGCCATTCGGAGGGGCAGCAGGTCATGTAAAACCAAACCTGGCAGAGGGCCATGCAAAAAAAAAAAATGAGCATGGGGTCATGTAAGACCAAACCGGGGTGGCGGTCATGTAAAAACAAGCATGGGGTCATATAAAATAGCTACATGATCCCAATGTCTAAATCCTTCTTTTAAGGGAGCATCAGCAGCTCTGGCGGCATGCCTTCGGCTCACCTTGGTCTGCTAAGTCAGAAGGGCACCCCAGTACCTTTCTCGGAAGTCTGATCACAGCTGATTTGTTTCAGCATATTACTAGTTTGGTGACTTAAATAAAACTTGCCTCGAGTAAACCCGTTGAGCTTGGCACTGTGAAGAGATATGAGAGGCGTAGATTAAGTGGGAGGCCCCTGGCCTTGCCTGGGGTGCTGCCAGTGAAATACCACTACTCTTACCCATTTTTCACTCACCCAGTGAGGCGGGAGGGGAGCACTCCCTTCTGCTGTCAAGCACCCGAGGGACAGTGGCAGGTTGGGAGTTTGACTCTGGGAGACCAGAAACCTCCTGTGGAGCAGAAGGGCAAAAACTCGCTTGATTTTGATTTTCAGTTTGAATACAGACTGTGAAAGCGGGGCCCCACGATCCTTCTGGCTTTTTGGGGTTCAAGCAGGAGGTGTCAAAAAAGTTACCATAGGGATAACTGGCTTGTGGTGGACAAGTGTTCATAGTGATGTCGCTGTTTGATACTTCGATGTCGGCTCTTCTTATCATTGTGAAGCATAATTCACCAAGATTTGGATTGTTCACCCACTAACAGGGAACGTGAGCTTGGTTTAGACCGTTGAGACAGGTTAGTTTTACCCTACTGATGATGGTGTTGTCACAATTGCAATCCTGCCCAGTACGAGAGGAACCGCAAGTTCAGACATTTGGTGTAAGTGCTTGGTTGAGGAGCCAAAAGTGCGAAGCTACCATCTACGGGATTATGATTGAACGGTTCTAAGTTAGACCCCCTCATAAACGTGGTGATGCCCTAGCACCATGGAGCCAGTATAAGATTCAAAAGTCTCCAAACTTACTTACTACATGTGGTTACATACAATACATGTAGTGCAGAAGTGGTGTTGACTTCCCTTTCTTTTGCTCATTTTCTTCATGTTTATTCTCATTTCTAATAATTATCTACATTGTATGTAACCTTCTTTTTGTAATACACATCTTTCAGCTAACAATTTTCCAAGTTCACACACAATGAGACTGCCTAACTGGTTGTGTATGAGCTTTGCATGATGTACTTTGTTTGGCAAGTGTTTACAGCAACATGCTGGAGTCTTGGCAACTTTCTGTTTTCTTCTAATTTTCTGGTTATTAATAGGATATTTGATGGACAATGTGTTTCCTGTCTTGGCAAATGTGCCCTGCTTAACACAAGTAATGGTGCATCATCATCTACAGTACAAAAATCCATTCATCATTGTAAAGAATATTTGATTTAAATATACTGTAGTATTTACAGTAAAATAGTTTTAAAAAGTTAATTAATATTCATATTTTTTTCTAGAGAAAAGCCAAGCAAAATGACACCTTTTATTGGCTAACTAGAAAGATTACAATATGCAAGCTTTCGAGGCAACTCAGGCCCCTTCTTCAGGCAAGATTTTTTTCTAGTAAAGTTACTAACGGAGCTATAGCTGAACCACCCTGGTTACCTCCTTCACTCCCTGTGAATGTGCCGGTGTGAAAGGGCTCCGATTCTTCACCACTGTTAAGAAATCCTGAAGCAGTAAAGATGAATACATTTTATGGTGTGGGATTTGTATGTTTTCAAGAAATGTCTGGAATGTGAACTAAACAGCTGTAGAAGCTGTATCCAAATGATTTTGCTAATTAATTGCTATAAGTACAGAGTGATGTGTGTATGAGAGCCTATTTTTAGGGTTTCAAAACAGCACACCCAACTGAACATTACTGGCATTTTATGGTTAGCAATGTGAAATAAATAGAGAGTCTAGAATTTTTTTTTTTTTTTTTTTAGTGAATTAAGTATGGCTTTTCTTGCCCAAAGTCAATAGCAGAGAGACTTCGAAAGGAAAGGGGCCTTTGGTTAAAGTGCAGTTAAGCACTTTGGTGTTTCACACATTTAAAGAAAGATCAGTTCCCTTTGTCTATTCTTAAACATTTTTTTCCCTCTTATATAAAGTAAACTCATACTATAAAAACTAAAGCACTGTTGCACCATCTGTTTACTTTTCTTTTACAGAGATTTTACTGCTGATGTTATGTTATGTAGCCTAACCCAACCATAGGGGATGCACAAACCAATGTGTTTCTTTGTGCCGGTCTCAAGCCCAGATAAATGGGGAGGGTTATGTCAGGAAGGGCATCTGGTGTAAAATTTTACCAAATCAATATGAGGACAACAATACAAATTTCCATACCGGATCGGTCGAGCCTTGGGTTAACAACGACCGCCACCAGTACTATTAGCCAACAGGGTGCTGGTGGAAACTGGGCTACTGTTGGCCGAAGAAAGAGAAGAAGAGGGGGAAGATGTGTCCGGAGGCAGGAGGAGAGGAGGAAAGTAAAGAGAGTGGAACTGAGGGTAGGAACTTTGAATGTTGGCAGTATGACTGGTAAGGGGAGAGAGTGAGCAGATATGATGGAGAGAAGAAAGGTTGATATATTGTACTTGCAAGAGACTAAATGGAAGGGGAGTAAGGCCAGGTGGATTGGAGGTGGATTCAAATTGTTCTATCATGGTGTGGATGGGAAGAGAAATGGGGTAGGAGTTATTCTGAAGGAACAGTATGTCAAGAGTGTTTTGGAGGTGAAAAGAGTGTCAGGCAGTGTAATGATTATGAAGCTGGAAATTGGAGGTGTGATGATGAATGTTGTTAGTGCATGTGCACCGCAAGTTGGGTATGCAATGGGTGAGAGAGAAGATTTTTGGAGTGAGTTGGATGAAGTGATGAACAGTGTACCCAAGGGACAGAAAGTGGTGATTGGAGTGGATTTCAATGGGCATGTTGGTAAAGGGAACAGAGGAGGTGATGGGTAGGTATGGTGGCAAGGAGAGGAATGAAGAAGGTCAGAGGATAGTGGATTTGGCAAAAGGATGGACATGGCTGTGGTGAATATGTATTTTAAGAAGATGGAGGAACATAGGGTTACGTACAAGAGTGGAGGAAGATATACACAGGTAGATTACATCCTATGCAGAAGAGTCAATCTGAAAGAGATTGAAGACTGCAAAGTGGTGGCAGAGGAAAGAGTAGTTAAGCAGCATAGGATGGTGGTCTGTACGATGACGTTGGAGATCAAGAAGAGGAAGAGAGTGAGGGCAGAGCCAAGGATCAAATGGTGGAAGTTGAAAAAGGAAGACTGCAAGGTTGGATTTAGGGAGGGGGTGAGACACTGGGAAACTACAGCAGATGTAGTAAGAGTGACAGCAAGAAGAGTGCTTGGCGTGACATCTGGAAAGAGGAAGGAGGAAAAGGAAACCTGGTGGTGGAATGAGGAAATACAGGAGAGTATACAGAGGAAGAGGATGGCAAAGAAGAAGTGGGATAGTCAGAGAGATTTAGAAAGTAGACTAGATTACAAGGAGATAAGGTGTAAGGTGAAAAGAGAGGTGGCATAGGCTAAAGAAAAGGCGTATGATGAGTTGTATGAGAGGTTGGACACTAAGGAGGGAGAAAAGGACCTGCACCGATTGGCTAGACAAAGGGACCAAGCTGGGAAAGATGTGCAGCAGGTTAGTGTGATAAAGGATAAAGATGGAAACGTACTCAGAAGCGAGGAGAGTGTGTTGAGCAGATGGAAAGAGTACTTTGAGAGGCTGATGAATGAAGAGAACGAGAGAGAGTAGAGGTTGGATGATGTGGAGATACTGAATCAGGAAGTGCAACGGATTAGCAAGGAGGAAGTAAGGACAGCTATGAAGAGGATGAAAAATGGAAAGGCCGTTGGTCCAGATAACTTACCTATGGAAGCATGGAGGTGTTTAGGAGAAATGGCAGTGGAGTTTTTAACCAGATTGTCTAATTGATTCTTGGAAAGTGAGAGGTTGCCTGAGGAGTGGAGAAGAAGTGTACTGGTGCCGATATTTAAGAATAAGGGGGATGTGCAGGACTACAGTAACTACAGGGGATGAGCCAAAGCATGAAGTTATGGGAAAGAGTAGTGGAAGTTAGGTTAAGAAGTGAGGTGATGATTAGTGAGCAGCAGTATGGTTTTATGCCAAGAAAGAGCACCACAGATGCGATGTTTGCTCTGAGGATGTTGATGGAGAAGTTTAGAGAAGGCCAGAAGGAGTTGCATTGCGTCTTTGTGGACCTGGAGAAAGCATATGACAGGGTGCTTCAAGAGGAGTTGTGGTATTGTATGAGGAAGTCGGGAGTGGCAGAGAAGTACGTAAGAGTTGTACAGGATTTGTACGAGGGAAGTGTGATAGTGGTGAGGTCTGTGGTAGGAGTGACGGATACATTCAAGTTAGAGGTGGGATTACATCAGGGATCGGCTCTGAGCCCTTTCTTATTTGCAATGGTGATGGACAGTTGACAGACGAGATTAGACAGGAGTCCCAATGGACTATGATGTTTGCTGATAACATTGTGATCTGTAGCGATAGTAGGGAGCAGGTTGAGGAGACCCTGGAGAGGTGGAGATATGCTCTAGAGAGGTGAGGAATAAAGGTCTGTAGGAACAAGACAGAATACATGTGTGTAAATGAGTGGGGGGTCAGTGGAATGGTGAGGATGCAGGGAGTAGAGGTGGCAAAGGTGGATGAGTTTAAATACTTGGGATCAACAGTACAGAGTAATGGGTATTGTGGAAGAGAGGTGAAAAGAGAGTGCAGGCAGGGTGGAATGGTTGGAAAAGAGTGTAAGGAGTAATTTGTGACAGATGGGCATCAGCGAGAGTGAAAGGGATGCTCTACAGTTCGGTAGTGAGACCAGCTATGTTATATGGGTTGGAGACGGTGGCACTGACCAGAAAGCAGGAGACAGAGCTGGAGGTAGCAGAGTTAAAGATGTTAAGATTTGCACTGGGTGTGACGAGGATGGATAGGATTAGAAATGAGTACATTAGAGGGTCAGCTCACGTTGGACGGTTGGGAGACAAAGTCAGAGAGGCAAGATTACGTTGGTTTGGACATATGCAGAGGAGAGATGCTGGGTATTTTGGGAGAAGGATATATATATATACTAGCAAAATACCCGCGCTTCGCAGCGGAGAAGTAGTGTGTTAAAGAGGTTATGAAAAAGTAAAGGAAACATTTTTAAAATAACGTAACATGATTGTCAATGTATATCATGTATGTCATATACATACATATATACATACACATACATACACACATATACATATATATGTATATATGTATGTGTATATGTATATATATATATATATCCTCCTTTCCTACTTTTGATTGGGTAATACTTGATGTCATCGTTAGTTTGATTGGTGTTTTTAACTGTCCAGTGAGGAGGGCGTGTCTTTTAAGTACAGTCTGCAAAGTGTTGGCACTGAGATGTGGCGTCAGCGCCATAGTTGAAGCCCCTAACGTTGCGGTCAGCAAGTCGGCTAACATCCGCCATGTGCCGTCTTTCAGTTGCAAGAAGCAGATCATAGAATGGTTGAAACTGTTGCCCCTAACGTTGCGCCACGGCGTGTGGTTCGTTTATACGTCGTGTCTTCTCATTAAACTTTTATCTCGCGAATATGTTATTGCAATCCGCAGCGGGAGCGTTTCTATAAACTTAATTTAAACTTACGTTTTACACCGTGCTTTGTTTCCCTTATGAACATGCTTGTATGCTTAACTCGCTCCGTTCTCAATTGTTTAATTAATTTTTTGCTCTTCGCTGTTTGCGGCTGTTCCTCCATTTCCCCCTACTTCGTTCTTTTATCTCGCGAATATGTTATTGCAATCCTTAACGGGAGCGTTTCAATAAACTGATTGAAAATAGTTTTGCATTTACCTTTTTAGTAAAAGGCGAGCTTTTAAGCCTGAGAAATCACCCCGTAAATGCACACGTTTAATTGCACATGTGTTAATATGTATGGTTACACAGTATTAAAAGACAGTGAACAACGTCAGTTACCTTTGTTCCCGCGTTTGATAAAAGGTGAGCTTTTAAGCCTGAGAAATCACCCCGTAAATGCACACGTTTAATTGCACATGTGTTAATATGTATGCTTACACAGTATTAAAAGACAGTCAAAAATTAACGTCATTTACCTTCGTTCCCGTGTGTGACTCGTGCTGTAAATCTCTTCCTTGTTTTTAGTTCACGTGATTACGTAGGAGGCGTGATGACGCGATACGTGACTCCGCCTCCTCCATTACAGTGTATGGACAAAAAATATGTTCCAGTTATGACCATTACGCTTTGAATTTCGAAATGAAACCTGCCTAACTTTTGTAAGTAAGCTGTAAGGAATGAGCCTGCCAAATTTCAGCCTTCCACCTACACGGGAAGTTGGAGAATTAGTGATGAGTGAGTCAGTCAGTGAGTGGGTGAGTCAGTGAGGGCTTTGCCTTTTATTAGTATAGATATATATATATATATATATATATCCTTTGCTAAGGATAGAGCTGCCAGGGAAGAGGAAAAGAGGAAGGCCTAAGCAAACGTTTGTGGATGTGGTGAGAGAGGACACGCAGGTGATGGGTGTAACAGAACAAGATGCAGAGGACAGAAAGATATGGAAGAAGATGATCTGCTGTGGCAATCCCTAACGGGAGCAGCCGAAAGAAGAAGAAGTTATGTTATGTAGCCTTATGCTTATTTAATCTATGGGTTTTTATTTGTGATCTCATCTCAGCTAAGTTTGATTTTAAAAATTAATACTAGTAGACACATTTTTTTTTGGCCGCAGCTGTGGCTTTTCTGATACTCTTTAGATGGTGTACTATAATAGTTTTTTTTCAGAAATGTTTGATACCCCTTTACAATTTTCTCATTGTTATGTTGTATGTACCCAAGAATGACAATGTTAAAACAAGATTTTAGGAATTTGCTGCAAATATATTAAAAATAAAAAAATAAAATCTCATATTGTCACAAGTATTCTGACCCTTTGCTTGGCCATTTGAAATTTAGTTCAGGTGCATCCTCTTCTATTGATTGTTGTTACATATTGTTTACATTCCACCTGTCAGTTGACTGAACGTGACTAGTAAAGGCACAAGCCTGTCTCTGTAAGGTCTCCCAGCTGATTGTGTGTATCAGAGCAAAAACCAAGGCATGAGGACAAAGGAGTTGCCTGCAGAGTTTAGAGGCAAAATCATGTTGAGCTACAGATATGGGGAAAACTACAGAAAATTCAAAATCAACTGGAATGTTCAAGCAAATTATATATAAAAAAAAAGATCTAAATCCGTTAAGTAGTTCTCTCGTGAAAAGTGGGTAGACATACAGACAGACAGACATTGGATTTTATACTTTATTTATTAGTAAACCTTCAAAATAATTTACAGTTAATGTCTTAACAGCATTCTCAGCATTTCTAGAGCTTAGGAGTGCCAGATAACTAAGAATCTTCACCAAGCAGCTCTGAAAATGTCTGCTTTGTTTGGATGTACATACCTCTGTGTGTCTGCCTTTTCTGACATGAATGTCATGAAATCAAAGTTCAGAACAAGACTGACAGATGAACGTTTACATGACTCCACAAGAGTGAACCTAAGTGGCTACACTCCACCATACACCTCTTTTGTTGACTCCATGCAGTGCCAGTCATCTCACTAACTAAAAAACACATCACACATGCAACTGGACATGTGAATACTCTTGTGAAGTGAAACAGTGACATGTAACAAAATGACAAATTAATAAGTCATATCTGTGTGTTTGGAATTGCATTGTTTTGTTTTGACAGCATTTATGTTTTATTTCAATAGTGTGAGATACACTAGAAAATGCATACAGACATACAAAATGCACTTGCAGGTGAACTAAATATTTTTTGTGATGTTTTAATGCAAAATGTGAGTTGTGGACACCCAACATTTTGTAAATGTTCAGACAAAACAAGCTTATTCAGTTTGTTTGGGTTGAAATAAGCTATAAGAATAAACGTTAGAAATCATGAGTAGCTCTCGGCCATTTTCATTTTGTAAAAGTAGCTCTCGGGGGGTGAAAAAAGGTTGGAAACCCCTGTCTTAAGGCTTAGCAGAATGAATATTAATTTAATACTGTATCCGACTAAATTAAATATAAACATTTTTAATCCATATTACCGTCAAAAATGCAATCTCATTTATTAATTAGTATGTGCAGTATATTAAAGTACATTAGATTGAAAAATTTAAATTTAATTTAAAAATAGGCTCTTGATTGTGTTGGCAGTTTTCTGCTATTCAGTTTCCAGTGTTAACACAAATCCAATTCTTCTGTGCTAAAATGTCATTGTAGGTAGTCTAACTTTATTTTATGTCAGGTAAGCTTCACTGCAATTAAAAGTGTATGTTTTAATTGTTTATTTTTTATTGTTGTTTTTTTTATATTGTTATGTTTATTGCTGTTTTTACCCATTAGTCTGCACTTAACCCCTAATGACAAAGTCAAAACATGTTTTCTAAAAAGTTCTTAAATTTATTAAAAAGTGAAATGTTTCGTTTATATTAGTATCCAGGTCCTTTGTTGTGGCACTCTAAATTGTGCTCAGGTGAGTCCTGTTTACTTTAATTCATGTTTGGGATGTGTCTAGAACTTGATTTGAATCCCCTGTGTCAAATTAAATTTATTGTATAAAAAGATATGTATTTTAAATAAAATAACACATTGAAGTGTGTAGGAAATGTAGGGGTCTATATATTTTCAGACTCCATTGTACATCTTCTACACTCATTTGTCTTAAGTTTATAATTTGTTTATTCGACCACTATGCCTATTAAAGATCAGTTTGTTTTGTCTTTGTATGTTTAGAGAAAATCATTTTCTGATATGTAATTTTCTAACCCACTTAATCCAGACTAGGGTTGGTGGTTGGGGCTGCAGCCTATCCCAACTAGCTATCCCTGGTGTAAGGTAGAAACAAATCCAGTCCATCGCATAGTGAACACACACACACGGGCCAATTTAGCATCACCAGTTCACCAAATCTTCATGTCTTTGAACATTGGGAGGAAACCTTAGCACTCTGAGAAAACGCATGCATATTCTGGTCTCTGTGCCTCCTGGGTTAATTTTTTGACTTTTGATTTGCTCTGATATGTACGTGTGTGTGTATGTAAGTAAAAATGATTTATGTAGTATGCTGATGGAAGTTTTTTATGTAATGTCTTATTCTTTTTCATAGTTTCTGAATGTGAAGTACTGAAAGTTGCTCAAAATTAGCATGTTCCTTAAACACTGCAATAGAATATATAATCTTTAACTTTTTAAATTTGCCAATTTAGTGTTAGCAGTTTTAAATTACATTTTATTTGCTATTTAAAAAGCTATTGTTATTTTATTTGTTTATTCTGCATTTGTAAAGGTCATCATTGTTTATGATGACTAGTGCTCAGTTTGTTTTTGGTGGTTAATTGTACTAGTACAATACTAACAAAAAGCTTTCTGTTTTCCCTCTTGAATGTAATTTTAGAAATTGATTACAAACTGATAATTACATAATCTTTTTTTCTGGCAGCAATGTCTTTTTTTCACATTACCTTCTTTCTACTTTTCCTTACAATGTTAATGCACAGCTAAGGTTTTTTAGTGCTAGATTATATGAGTCCTTTTGCAGATGGTGATGGGCATTTAAGAGATGGTTACCCAGTGCTTTTGAGGTAATAATAGTTATTTTCTTATCTCCCCAGATTGACCAGGTGAAGCAGGAACTGTCTCGGAAAGATACAGAATTACTAGCCCTCCAAACCAAGCTTGAAACTCTGACTAATCAGTTCTCAGACAGCAAACAGCACATAGAGGTCCTAAAGGAGTCTCTTACTGCTAAAGAACAACGAGCTGCTATCCTACAGACAGAGGTGTGTACTTAAGGAATTCTGACTTTTTTTCTAATTTTGAATATTTTTTTCTGTTCTTACCTTCCATGTAAAAATCAAATAACGCTTTTCATGATGACCTTGAAATTGTATTATGTGAAAGTATGTTTCTTTAATTATAAGTGAAATCTGAGATTAAACATTAATATTACTCTGCAAGGCTTAATTTAATTTAATTGCAGCAGAATATCTGTAGGTTGTAATCTATTGTTCCCTGAAGAAGGCCCATTTGTAATATTCTGATATTTCCTTTTTTAGTTTTTGCTAACCTAAACTTTAAATTTAAACCTGTAGCAGTATACTGTTTACTTTTTCACCATTTTAGGTCATTCATTGCATTTCAACTGATTACATTTGAAGAAAAACTGAGCTGTTCTAAAACTTTTGACTAGTAATGTATGTACTGTGTTCTGCAAAGTTTTCAATAGATGGACTTTCTAGTACTGTTTTATTAAAGTACAATAAACTTTTCTGACGACCAGGTTGCTGTTATCTAAAATGTTTTGCATTTCCTGAACATCCTCGGACATAAGCTTTTGATTAAAAACATAATCAAGGTCCAGCCCATTAGTTCACAAGTATGCGCACGACAGACGGATATTAGCATTATATGTATATACTAGAAAATCGTGCATGCAAAAATTTCACAAGAATAAAAGCGTTAATGAAATGATGATTACGGAGAGAAGTACATCACATGTTACAGTAAGAAAGGAGATTATTTTAATAATAGTGACTTGTGAGAGGACTCTATATTAGAATAGTCACATTATTAGTATGGGATGTTATTATAGTCACTTACAACAGCATGAATATTTACAATACAAAGTGTAACATAAACAAGTTAACAGAACATATTGGATAAGAAGAGAAATGCAGGGTACATATAAGTCAGTATGTATGAAGTGTGGCTGTCAGGTATAGTATAGTATACTGACGCCTATAAAAATTTTCGAAAATACAATTTGTTGCATAAACGTTATTGTCAGCGAAAATATTCCCCTGTGTGTAACCCGCAAGTACCTGTACGTTTAACCCAGGTTTTGATGTAACTGTGTAAAAAGTAGTGTACAACTGGCCATGGGTAAATACAGGACCTGGCAAATAAATTCCGACGTTATTAAAAGTTTGTCGTTGTGACTTGGTGATATTCATACAATATGCTAAATGAATGGGGAATTTCCTACGCCGTAATATAAAGGGAATATCTTGTTTTGAGTTGTCAGTGTTACGGAATCCCTGTAGTTTTTCCGTCGTAATGTTTCTTGTTGTCTGGCAGTTTGCCACTGCTCATCAGAAAGGTTGTGTGTGTAATTTGTTTTTCGTTCACTGTCTAGGTGCAAGACTTGCTGCCACTGATCTTCGGATAATGTTGCTCTGTGGTTTGTCATATGTTGTCTTTGTTGTTCTAAGGCATCTCGCCTGTGCTGGTTGGTCTGGTGTGATGTAGATCTTTCTGCTTCTGTGTGTTGGCTATCGAGACCATTTCTGTTGGTCGCAGTTAGGCTGTATGTGCCATTTCATTTTATTGGGAGGCATACGTTGAAGTGAAGGAAAAGGAGGTGTAAAATGGTAGTGTCATAATGCAGTTTTGGTTAGTAGCAAAGTATGCACGGAATAAACAGTCAAATACCACAGTGGATAATTGGTCACATTGAAGAACTGAAGACTTGAAGATAAGCCTAAGACCAAAACTCTGCCAGGAACATGGATTCCTTGCTATTGTTAATTAGAGATATAGTAGTTGTGGCAAATGTTGTTTATGTTGAGCACGGACAAACACAAGAGAAACAATATAAGGAGATATACAGTACTGTGCAAAAGTTTTAGGCAGGTGTGAAAAAATGCTGTAAATAAAGAATGCTTTCAGAAATATAAATAATGATTGTTTATTGTTATCAATTTACAAAATGCAAAGTGAGCGAACAAAAGAAAAATCTAAATCAAATCAATATTTGGTGTTACTACCTTTTGCCTTCAAACCAGCATCAATTCTTATAAGTACACTTGCACAAAGTCAGGGATTTTGTAGGATTCTAGTCAGGTGTATGATCAACCAATTATACCAAACAGGTGCTAATGATCATCAATGTCACACGTAGGTTGAAACACAATCATTAACTGAAACAGAAACAGCTGTGTAGGAGGCTTAAAACTGGGTGAGGAACAGCCAAACTCTGCTACCAATGTGAGGTTGTGGAAGACAGTTTCTTGTCATGGCAAGATTGAGCACAGCAACAAGACACAAGGTAGTTATACTGCACAGCAAGGTCTCTCCCAGACAAAGATTTCAAAGCAGAGTGGGGTTTCAAGATGTGCTGTTCAAGCTCTTTTGAAGAAGCACAAAGAAACGGGCAACGTTGAGGATTGAAGACGCAGTGGTCGGCCAAGGAAACTTAGTGCAGCAGATGAAAGACACATCAAGCTTATTACCCTTTGAAATCGGAAGATGTCCAGCAGTGCCATCAGCTCAGAACTGGCAGAAACCAGTGGGACCCAGGTACACCCATCTACTGTCCGGAGAAGTCTGGCCAGAAGTGGTCTTCATGGAAGAGTTGCAGCCAAAAAGCCATACCTCCGATGTGGAAACAAGGCCAAGCGACTCAAGTATGCACAAAAACATAGGAACTGGGGTACAGAAAAATGTCAGCAGGTGCTCTGGACTGATGAGTCAAAATTTGAAATATTTGGCTTGAGCAGAAGGCAGTTTGTTCGTCGAAGGGCTGGAGAGCGGTACAATAATGAGTGTCTGCAGGCAACAGTGAAGCATGGTGGAGGTTCCTTGAACGTTTAGGGCTGCATTTCTGCAAATGGAGTTGGAGATTTTGTCAGGATTAATGGTGTTCTCAATGTTGAGAAATACAGGCAGATACTTGTCCATCATGCAATACCATCAGTGAGGCGTATGATTGGCCCCAAATTTATTCTGCAGCAGGACAACGACTCCAAACATACAGCCAAAGTCATTAAGAACTATCTTCAGCGTAAAGAAGAAGAAGTCCTGGAAGTGATGGTATGGCCCCCACAGAGCCCTGATCTCAACATCATCGAGTGTGTCTGGGATTACATGAAGAGACAGAAGAATGTGAGGAAGCCTACATCCACAGAAGATCTGTGGTTAGTTCTCCAAGATGTTTGGAACAACCTACCAGCCGAGTTCCTTCAAAAACTGTGTGCAAGTGTACCTAGAAGAATTGATGCTGTTTTGAAGGCAAAGGGTGGTCACACCAACTATTGATTTGATTTAGATTTCTGTTTTGTTCATTCACTGCATTTTGTTGATTAATGAAAATAAATGATTAACACTTCCATTTTTGAAAGCATTCTTTGTTTACAGCATTTTTTCACACTTGCCTAAAACTTTTGCACAGTACTGCATATAGATATAGATAGATAGATAGAGATATATATGTAGATACTGCATTATAATACACAAGCTGTGCTACCTGTCTAAGATGGGTTGAAGTCTAACTAACCAGGGTAGATCTCAGTGTTATCATTTGCAGTGCACCATGCAATGTGTAGGTCTCTGTCATTTTTTAGTATTAATGTTTGTGATGCACCATCTTTTGGAATGACAGAAAATCGGACGGACACACATATACTTATCCTTTTATAAAGGTGGATTGCCGGCTGTGTTTCCACAAACAATGTCAAATAATGTATTCTATATTTTAAATTGAATTTATCTAAAAATGTGTTGCTCTATTACTAAAAAAAATTGAAGATTTTTTAAATTTAAGAGAGAATTGTATAAGATGAATCTTTGATTTGTTTTTTTGTTTTTCTCCCAGTGACTTTTGATGTTTAAATTAGCCAATAGTATTTTTCATGCAGTAGTTTAGTTCTTATAGTTTTTGGATTTTATGCTATCTTATTTTTATTCATTTTCTTTGTGGTTTGATAATTAGTCATATTCATGTTACTTTGAAGGTTTTACTGAATTTCTGTTAATATTTTCAAATTTAATCCTAAATGTGCAATGGATATTTTAGGTCATCATTAGCATTTATAGTAAAAAGCTCGAAAGCTATTGTTTCACCATTGCACTAAAGGATAGTTATGATGAGTAAAATGTTGGCATGTATCATGATATAATAAGTTTTGCTGTATGTTGAGATAGTGACCATTCTTAGTAATTTATTAACCAAGGAAGAGTTTCTCCTTTTACTTCCCTTGTCTTAGTTGAACATGTTTTGATTGTCTTGTTGTTTTGTATATGCTATATGGCAAAACATATATGGAAATCCTTACAGATTACTGAGCTGAGGTGTTTCAGCTGTTTCCATTGTGAATAGATGGATAAAAATAAGTACCCTAGGTTCTTGTCTATAAGCCGGACTCGTGTATAAGCAGGAGACCAAAAATAATACGAATTTTTAAAATAAAATCTTATCATAGATAAGCCGGACTCATGGATAAGCCGAACGTACTATAACCTATAACTAATAGAAGGGAGGGAGGTCAGTGGTCTCACTCGCACCCATTTAATTTCTTTAAGGGGGGAGAGAGTGTGAGATATTGGCGTCTCTCTCACTCCCCGCATGGCGCGGTTGGAGCGGCCAGAGCGCGTTCTTTCTGCTCTGGGCGTCGCCGAGTCAACACGCGCGCGTAGTGGTCATTTAAATTGTGATTTTATATGTAAGCATATTTAAATATATATCGCAGATTTTTTGCTGGTTCGCGGATTTCTGCGGACAATGGGTCTTTTAATTTCTGGTACATGCTTCCTCAGTTGGTTTGCCCAGTTGATTTCATACAAGGGACTCTATTGGCAGATGGCTGAGAAGCTAGATTGCTTACTTTTCTCTCTCTCATGCGCTGACTATCTGTGATCCTGACGTATGGGGATTGAGCAGGGGGGCTGTTCGCACACCTAGACGATACAGACGCTCGTCTAAAAATGCTGAAAGATTATCTTCACGTTGCTATCTTTTGTAAAGCTGATTCCTGAAACGACATGCTGCACAGTGCTTCGCATACTTAAAAGCTCGAAGGGCACGTATTGATTTTTGACTGAAAAACAAACTCTCTCTCTCTCTCTCTCTCTCCCTCTCTCTCTCTCTCTCTCTCTCTCTCCCTCTCTCCCTGCTCCTGATGGAGGGGGTGTGAGCTGCCGCCTTCAACAGCTTTGTGCCGCGGTGCTTCGCATACCTAAAAGCCAAACCGCACCATTGATTTGTTTGCTAGAGATTGTTTTCTCTATCTATGTGACATTCTGTGCTCCTGACACACACTCCTTTGAAGAGGAAGATATGTTTGCATTCTTTTAATTGTGAGACAGAACTGTCATCTCTGTCTTGTCATGGAGCACAGTTTAAACTTTTGAAAAAGAGACAAATGTTTGTTTGCAGTGTTTGAGTAACGTTCCTGTCTCTCTACAACCTCCTGTGTTTCTGCGCAAATCTGTGACCCAAGCATGACAATATAAAAATAACCATATAAACATATGGTTTCTACTTCGCGGATTTTCTTATTTCGTGGGTGGCTCTGGAACGCAACCCCCGCGATGGAGGAGGGATTACTGTATAAGCCGGACTTATGTATAAGCCGATATTCTATTTTTTCATTTTCACAACTTTTTTCCTTAGATAAGCCGCAGCTTATAGACAAGAACTTAGGGTACATTGGCATGCAATATCCATTGCCGAACATTCACAGTAGAATAAGTCTTACTATAGAGCTTAGTGACTTTAAACATGGTACTGTCATAGGATGCCACATTTGCCACAAGTCACTACATGAAATGTCCAATCTGCTAGATCTGCCCTGGTCTGCTCTGCTATTATCGTGAAGAGCCTAAGATTACTCTGTGCAGCACCAAGCATTGGCTATAGAGGTGTAAACAGACAGAACCCCGCCCGCCAACTCTAACCCTCCTCCCGAGTCCACCCTCGTTCTCGAGGCAAGCACACTGCCTGCTCATGTGCCAGCATGCAACACCTCACCAAACACCACCTCAGTCGCTTTTGTCTCTGCTACAGTCCACATGCACCTCTGAGCCACATTGACTTTTCATTGTTCTTTTCAGTTCCGGCTGCTTTTCTATATATATAATCCACCAAGTCGCCCGACCATGGGAAATGCATGCATGCAAGACAGAGCCCCACACGCCAACTCTAACCCCTTTTATTTCTGATCCCGTTCAACAACTATATGGTGACATCGACTTCTCAACTGTGACTCTGGAACAACTCAGTACGCGAGCTATATTAAGTGTCACCAACGAAGACTTGCTACACCTTAATAAACAAGTACTGAAACTTATCCCTACCGACGAAGTAACTTTCACCAGCGTTGACTCCATCGTCACAGACGATCCCGCAGATCAAGTTTCATTCCCTGAAGAATTTCTTAACAGTCTTACTGCCACTGGCATGCCTCCGCATAAACTCTAACCCTCCTCCCGTGTCATGGGATACGCACGACAGAGCCCCGCCCACCAACTCTTAACACTCGTCCCACATCCATTACCTTCACATTGTTTTCCTTTTATTTCTGATCCCGTTCAACAATAAGTCAACAAGCAAGAAGTCTCTATGATGGCACTAGACTGACTGTTACCAGCATTCACCAGAATGTCCTGGAGTGTAAAATTATCGCAGCTCCTACCTCACAAACTGTCCTTATTCCCCGGATATCCCTGACCCCATCAGATTCAAATTTGCCTTTTACTTTTACACGCAGACAATTTCCTGTTAGATTGGCCTTTGCAATAACAATTAATAAGGCACAGGGACAAACTTTCAAAACGATATGCCTGTATCTGCCAAAACCAGTTTTCAGTCACGGACAATTGTATGTTGCTCTCTCCAGAGTTCCATCTTTTCATTCACTCACAGTCGTATCCTCAAACCCACCCCATTTGGACAACTGTGTCGTTCAGGAAGTGTTCACCCATCAATAAATAATTATGTAGCGTATGCTACGCCGCGGGTGGGCTAGTATGCTTTTATAGGTGTGATGATCGGACTATATAGCCAATTCTATTTGTTTACTTTGTTAAAATATTGGGCAATAGTTTAGTGAAAGGGTGGATTCAGTTTTCCATGCTTACTTAAATACAGTTAAGGAAGTACACTGTTTTTAATTCTTAAAATAAAAATAATAAATGACATAAAATTGACATTTGACACAGGATTCTATGATAACAGCTAAATCCTCAGGTGTCTAAAAGTGTTTTAATTATGAATAGTTATATTAACTTGCTTTAATCACCATTGTAAAAAAAAAAACCCAAACGTTTCCATTTTGTCACATTTAAGTTCAGAATTGAAAAGAAATGCTTTAAAATTTAATAAATTGCACAAATTATTCATGTGTAGAATATTCTTTTAGATCAGTTTAACATGAAAATATTTAGCCAGTTTAACATTTTTATATGTTTAATAGCTAGGCTGCTCTTCTAAGACAGGTTTAAAATCTAAGTAATCAAAATAGACCTCAGTGTTAATGTTTGCAGTACACCATCTATTGGCATGTATGTATTTTGTAATGCATGTAGTAGTAAAATGCATTGTATGTCTCTTTCCAACTGATGGCAAATCACAAATATTTGTAGCAGAAACTTGGTATCAAAGCCTAAATTTACTGCTGATTGGTTCTAGAGTAGATTTGAATAAATATCTACTACCAGGTAATAAACGTTTGTAATACCTTTTTGGCGAGTAAAAGTTAAGTTTTCTGTTGGATTGCATATTATAAAAAAAGCAGCATCTCCATGTACTATAGATAAAATCAGGGTTTATTCTGGTCTATCATGATTTCACGTGAGCAACGAAGATGATCTGCCTGCTTGTGTAATGCTGGGCGCCTTCAGCACCTGCCAGCACATTTCTTATCCCATTCAGTACTTGGCATGGCACATCAGGTGATGCATGCAGCTCTCACGAAAGTACAAAATAATCCTGGTCATGCTGACAAGAGTTCTGTTGGTGACGAGAGTCACAAGTTGGTGAAGCGAGTCTTGTCCAGCCTGTAGCTTTATCGTTTGCCCGTACTTGATGTTGTCAGCCATGCTGGATCTTGCACACTGTTAGCCTTGACTGTAAGTGCTGTGTGGGTGTGTACATAGAGTGTGTAAGGCTTAAATTGCTGCCACTGTAGGCCACACATGCATTTCAATAATTGCTTTTGTGTCAGAGCAGCAATATATTCGGTTGGCTGTACTTATCACGTAAGTTATATGTAAGGTAGCATTCATATCCTGTGACGAGAAGGATGCATTTTGAGGAACTGATGAATCCAGTGGTTATAATCTCATTGATGCTTCCAGCACTGGCTTGAGTTTGGTCCATTTTATTGGCTGAGATCACTGTAGTTATTATAAACCTCCTTAGTGGCTGAGCCTCAGAAATGTACGAGAAAGTTTATCACCACTACGAACAACACACATAAATTATAGGTAAACATACATGTATGCTTTTGATTCTTTTAAATAGCTGATTGTAAAAACCACATTCGGTTTAATGAGAAACAGTAATTGCTGTTCTTGTGAAGTTTATGTCTTAATATGTTAGCTGAGAATAATTTAGTCTCGGTTACTAGTGGTATGGGGAACTTTGTTTTTCGTACTTTATTGTAGAGATTGCCAAAATGATTATAAGCAATGGTTGCAATGATTACAAATAGTTTTGCTTATTTTTGTTTCTTTGTAATAGTGTTTGATGTTTTCCAGCTTCTAGCAACAACTAACAATACGTTTGCAGTGGTGAATGTAATCAAGGCTCACTTACTGCTCTGCACTTGTGTATTTTAAAGTGTTTGTCACTGGTATACCAGTGTAAATAGAACTGATTTATCCTTAGAATTGTCCGAGTCCAGTGCTGAGTTTCTAGATTGTTTCTAATTGTAGCTGCTCTTAAGCCTGTTTAGTTCATCAGCTCCTTGCATTTTGAGTTAGTTTAAACATTTTTTACTCTTTTTTTTTTTTTTTTTTTTTTTAAAGAACCAACTGATTTTCTTTTTTTTTTAAATTAATTTTATTGTAATCATTCATACAAATCAATCAATTTTTACAAATAATAGGATTGGAAAAAAAAAGGCTTGTAGACATACCTAAATTGATGAGTTTAATAGGCCAGTAGAGATGAATGGAGAGGAAAAAGAGATGCGGAGATAATTGCTTCCTTGGTGCTTTAATTCTAAAATTTTATTGATTATATCCTGCCAGGTTTTTAAAAAATTCTGTACAGAACCTCTAGCTGAATATTTGATTTTTTCCAATTTCAAATAGTATAAAACATCGGTTACCCACTGACTTAAAAGAGGAGCGTTAGGATTCTTCCAGTTTAGCAAAATAAGTCTGCGTGCCAAAAGTATAGTGAATGCAATCACAGTTTGTTTGTCCTTCTCCACTTTAAACCCATCTGGAAGAACACCAAACACAGCTGTTAATGGGTTAGGAGGGATTGTGACACCAAGGCTGTCTGAAAGGCACTTAAAAATGTTGGTCCAAAATGATGTTAATTTGGTGCAGGCCCAAAACATGTGACCCAGTGAGGCTGGGACTTGATTGCAGCGTTTGCAGGTTGGATCTTGCCCTGGCAACATTTTGGACTGTTTTAGGCGGGACAGATGTGCTCGATATATAATTTTGAGTTGAATAATTGTATGCTTTGCGCATATGGAGCTCGAATGAAGTCTCTGCATTGCTGTTTTCCACTCCTTTTCTGATATATTGATTAAGAGATCTTTTTCACATTGTCCTCTTGGATCTTTGAAAGGGAGGGACTGTAAAATAATTTTATATATTGCAGAGATGGTGTCCAAGTCCTTGAAATTGAGCAATATTTTTTCCAATGTGGACGAGGGTGCAAGATGAGGAAAATCGGGCAGGTTCTGTTTGACAAAGTACCTAATTTGAAGATAGTGAACGAAATGTGTAGCTGGAAAGTTACATTTGGAATGTAATTGTTCGTAGGATGCAAAGATGTTGTCTATATAAAGATCTCTGAGCAATTTAATCCCAAATCTTTTCCAGATATTAAAAACTGCATATGTTTGCAAGGGTTGAAAGAGGTGGTTCTCTTGCAGAGGTGCCACAGATAAAAGCTTCTCCATCTTAAAATGCTTTCTACATTGGTTCCATATTCTGAGTGAGTGAAGCACAATTGGGTTATTAGTATATTGCCGATACCTTGCATTTATTGGGGCACAAAACAGGGAATATAAAGAAGTACTGCAGGATTTTACTTCTATTGCGGACTAGGTCTGTGTATGTTCATCTATTGGTGTCCAGGTTTTTAAAGCTTGTATGTTTGCTGCCCAGTAATAAAACTGAAAGTTAGGTAGAGCCATGCCACCTTCTGCCTTAGGTCTTTGTAGGGTTGCTCTTTTGATACGTGGATGTTTTGAGTTCCAAATAAATGAGGTTATTGTTGAATCTAATTGCTTAAATGATTTATTGATGTATATTGGAATGTTTTGAAATAAAAAAAGAAGCTTAGGAAGAATATTCATCTTAACAACGTTAATTCTTCCAGCTAGAGTGAGATGAAGGGTTGACCATCTATGCAAGTCTTGTTTAATTTTTTCCATACAGACGGTGAAATTTTGTTGATAAAGAGCTTTGTGTTTACTTACAATGTTTACCCCTAGGTATTTAAACTGATCTGCGATGATAAAAGGGAAGGTGTCCAGTCTAATATTGTGTGCTTGAGAATTCACTGGAAAGAGCACACTTTTATTCAATTTAATTCTGAGATGCCAACCGATTTTCTTATTGACACTTTGATGTGGGTGTTTGAGCTGTTTATGTAAAATATTTTTGCTTGTTTATGAGCTTTAGCCGTTATGTTTTTTCCCCCAAGTAATATATGGGTTTTAAATTAAAAATTGAGTGATTTTGAAAAATAGGTAAAACAGTGATTTTTGCCTGAATTTAACTCTTTACAGAACCTCAGATGACTGTATATATTTTTGTGTTTTTACATGTTGTTTGTTTGTTTGTGAGAGTTATTATTTAACATGTAGTAATCTTTAAAATCACTTTAAAGTATCATTTGCTAACAATTAGGTTGTTATGTTTTTAGGCTGACAATATTAAAGATATGTAGCACTAAAATATAAATATCAAGAGAAGAAAAAACATTTCCTTGTAAAGAACTGAACCTACACCTAAGGCTGCATTTCTTATTTTAAAGCAGATAAAAAAATGAAGTAAATTCATCTTTCATAAAATACAATTTAAATTTAAAAAAGCTTATCACAAATGGCATTCTTTTGCATTTCTGTTTTTTTAACTATATTTTTTATTCAGTTTCTCTAGGCCAAGTATGTGCATACTGTATACATGTTAAATTTGTAAAGTCTTGAATTCAAAGAAATGCTTATATTACTTAGACATTTGTTTGCTTAGTTCATTTTCTTTGAAAAGATTGTGTATTTAAAAAACTTATTCAGGATGTCCATCTCAAACTAAATCACCCAATTTATACAAATCATTCCTGCTGTTTATTTTTTTTCTGCAAAAAAACAAATTGCCTCCCGTGATGAAAGCTTTATTGCTTGCACCACTGAAATCTTCGTGTTTGGCTACACACTTTGTTCAAATGTAAATGAGTGGGTGGACAGCTGGTTGGCGAAGATGCTGGTTTAGAAATCATCATTTTGCTGAAATTCTGATAGCTTGATGCTTTTTGGATAGTAGTACTGTACTAATAAATTGGAAAAATAGTTAAAACTGAATGTATATTTGGTGTTAGTAAGTGTGATGAATGAAAGTTTTGAAAATGTGGCATTTCAGTGTTATTTCAGTGTTGGTTTAATTTTTTTTTGAGTTTTCCCATTTTTTTCTGGATCAAATACATTTATCCATTTCAAAATACAATAATTTGCAATTATGTTTATTACACATCTTAACACTATGCAAGGTTGAGTTCCAGGTACGAACAAGATTTTTCTTATGCTCTCACACTGTATATACTGAATGTTTTCTCTGTAAGGTGCCTAGACACTGTACTGTTAATTTGCATTTTAAAGATTATTTTGATTTAATTTGTCTGAAGTTTTTGGTATTTTTATTTAAAACTATCAAGGAGTGTTAAAGTTGTTTTACTAACCTAAATCATTTAATTAAAATGCCTTGATAGTGTAATAATACTTAACAGGCAGCTCATGTACCCAATCCCACTTCTCAGGATTATTCGGTTGCTTGTGTCACAGAGTTGAGATAGAGTCATATAAAGGTTTGGGGCAGCCACCCGTGTAATTTGTTTCCTGGCTGCAAAGTTGCTTCTTTAAAGTATACAGCACTGATGTCCTTTAAACCGAGTCCAAAACAAGTCTGAGGGAATAGGGAAAAGGTGCAGGCTTTTAAAGGGGGAGACAGGAAGTGAGATCATAAGGATCGGGCTCATGTTCTTCAGCCATTGGTTCGAGCCCGGACGTGACATCACAGGGGCCGGAGCCGGCAAGGTCTCCTTCCATTGGCTTGGTCCCGGAAGTGACGTCAAGAGAGCCAGGTGGAATCTCCCGTGAGTGGTCTACAGGGAAGGGAGAAAAAGAGTCAGTGCACTCTGCCACATCCCGGCATGCCTCAGAACTGCCTTTACTCATGCCCTTTAGCTGCCTCCCATGCGCATGTGTGTGACACTTGCTATAATCAATATACACAGATTATTCCTCTCATTTAAACCAAACTTGTTCAGTGTTTTTATTATCATAGTACTGGGAAATGGAGAAGCATAAACTGCCATCTTCTGGCTACAAAAAAATAATAGTAACTGAATGAGCAGGTTGTGGGAGACATGCATGCAATAAGATAAGTTTGACCAAGAATAATCATGCTGCCTCTGTTTCTGGAAGTGTTAAATATTGTAATTTGGTAATGACAGTCTGCTGTCCAAATCCAAATAAAAATACAATATTGTCTTAATTTTGCCAATTCATAAAAATGCTATAAGTTTAACTTGCAGCACTGTGGATTAACAACACCGAATGCCCCTTTAATTGCTTGTATGCTTCCCTCAACACAATGTGTCCCCTGGACGCTCTGCCAGAAGTCAGTAAACCGAATCATTAAAAACATTGTACACTCATTCAACAATAGTTGCCACCACTGCTTACAAAGGCTATTCAGAAGGCTGCTGACATCCTTAAGATTTATATTCCATTTAGAGAAAAACAATTTTGGATACTGCACGTCAGAAGAGTCAAAAATCAAGAATGGCAGTGTTAGCTATGTTAACCTTGTACTAATTTCAGACTGAACAGTAATAAATCTGTTGCAGCTGATACTGCTCATCTCCTTTTTTTCTCTCCTATTACAACTGTTGTTTTTGAATTGTTACTGCTGTACTTGTTGTATATGAATTGCACACAAGTAAACAGATCTTTTTAACTGCAATATTGTTGTTTTGAAAAGAACAGTTTAGATTTGGGTAAAGTTAATCATGTGTTTTATTAACATAGGGACATTTATAGCTATAACAGTCAGGTGTTTTGCCTCAAATGTAATTGCTAAACATTCCTCAATTAATTTACTGCACTGTGTTATCTCCAGGATGTCTTATCTCTATGTTTTCTAAATGTATCCCTTCAGAAGCTTTTGCATTTGTGTCACATTCTTTGTTTAGGTGAAGTTGTGTGCATGTGTTAATTAAATGTTAAAAGACCAAGTTGTCAATACATGTCCATGTATTATTCACCTTAACTTTTTTTAATTATTATTATTATAAATATGTCTTGGTCTGGTCTCTGTACTGATGATGAACTTCCAGATATGTTGCACATTACTTATAAGTCCTCCTTAAATAATGCATCAGGAGTTTGATTTTTGCATCTTTTAAAAACTTTAAAGACAAAAGACCCTGATGGAGAGGTGCGAAGGGATTTAAGTTGGGCAGGAATTACGAGTTTTTTTGTACGCTTTTCGTAGTAATTCTAGTGTTAATTGTTGTTATGATGCTTGTCAACTTATTTAAAATAACTTCAAAGCAGTTATTCAATGATTTAAACAGTTTGAGAATAAAGTATTACAGTGGTCAGTTCTGCTTGGTACAAAAACTTGGTATTGGTTCTGCTTGGTATTTTAAAATATTTGTTACAATATAGTTAGAGCTAACAGGCATTAGAAAGTTTGGAAATGAAACAACTAAAGAATAATCCTTTGCCAATGGTAACACCTAAATTTCGTTTGGAATCTTCCAAACTAAAATTCACCTAAAGTTCATCTGTTTTGAATCAAAAGATGTCAGCATTGCATTTCTAATTGTAGAATAACTAAAAGAATTCCATTTAAAAATATGAATAAGATATTAAGGAAGACAGTATGTCAATATAGTTTTTGGATAGAATGTTGCAGGCATACAGTATTGTATAAACTGACATTAATCAACCAATATTAATTGTGTGGGACTTTATATGGGCTAACTAATCTGTAGATTTTCTTACCAAACTATGTGAATAATCAAGATTTTTTAGTTGCTAATTTTTTTTTCCTTTTCAGGCACACTGTATATTGTGAGTCTTGCAAGTAAAGACATACGACAAGTTGTTTTTGCCAAAATGTAAATTTCTGCTTCAAATTATTATGTTGAAATTTTATCATAGTCTTCTTTGTATACGCCTCTAGAAGTTTACCTTTTTTTTTTTTTTAAAAAATGTCTTTTACACATTGCTTTCTAAAGAATATTAAGTGTTAAACTACTTAATTTTTTAAAATTAAATTAGATAAAGAATAAATTATAAAGTGATATTTGTTTTAATTTAATTAATGCCTTCTCTAGAGAATATAATTAAGATACCTTACTGGTATCGCAGTCAGAATGGGTGATGGAATGGTCGTTACTGATGACGCTGCAATTGTGTCCCATTGGGCTGGCTACATTGAGCAGCTATTTAAAGTTGATCCTCCAGCTAGGATGTTGGACATCTCAGGGTCCATGTTTCTTGAGGCTGATCCTCCAATTATCTGTGAACTGAGAGTACAGAGGTGGTTACCAGCTGAGGGTAGGAAAGGCTACAGGGATCTGAGGTATCCAGGGTAAACTTCTCCCAGTTGGTGGTAAGGCTGTCCTTCTGGCATTGGAAGCAATCTTTGCTTCCATTTGGGAGATGGGTGTCATCCCAACTGACTGGAAAACATGACTCGTCGTCCCTATCTGGAAAGGGAAAGATTAATCTACTGGATTGCAGCAACTACAGGGGGGATAACACTGCTCTCAGTGCTGGGTAAGGTCTTTGCTAGGGTTATACTCGATAGGATCTGTGATCACTTGCTCACCTACCAATGACTGGAGTAGTCTGGTTTTACACCGAGAAGTACACCATTGTCCGCATCCTAGCACTAAGGGCCCTCATGGAGAACAAAGTGAATTTCAGAAGAGTTTCTTTGCAGCCTTTGTCGATTTTCATGAAGTGTTCGACTCAGCTGATCGAGCTGCCCTGTGGGACATTCTGAGAATTTGTGGGATCCCCCTGAAGTAGCTGGGTATTATGGCTGGCCTGTACACTGGTACTGTGAGTGCTCTGCAGAGTGGAGGCAGAACCTCTGCATTTTTCCCTGTTGTTTCTGGGATTCATCACAGGTGTGTTCTTGCTCTTACTCTGTTCACTGCTTACATGGACAGGCTGTTGGGTAGGGTTGTGGAGTCCAACGGCTGTGAGGCATCTGTTGGTGAAGAAAGATTCACTGATTGTGACTTGGCCAACAATGCTGAGGTCTTCATGGAGTTGGTGGAGGCTCTGATTGGGGCTCTCGAGAGACTGAGCGAGGAGTCTGAATGTCTGGGCTTGTGAGTGTCCTGGATAAAAAACAAGATTCAGGCCTTATATTACCTCTTGGGCACCTACATTGGCAATATGTCTGTCTGCGGAGAGAATGTTGACTATGTCAAAAGGATTATGTACCTCAGCAACGATATTCATGTGTCTGGTGATTCTTCCTATGAACTCGGTAGATGGATTGGGAGAGCACGGTGAGTCATAATGTCGCTGGAAAAGGGTGTGTGGCACTCCTAATATCTTTGCAAAAGGACGAGGGTCCAAGTCTTTAAAGTCCTGGTGCTTCCTGTTTTGTTATATAGTTGTGAGACATGGATGCTATTTAGTAACCTGAGATGGAGGCTGGACTCCTTTGGTACTGTGTCTCTTCGGGTACTGCTGCATTGACTTTTTGTGGAATGAGCGTTTGCTCACGGAGTCCCGATTGAGACACATTACTTGCATTGTGAGGGAGCGTTGGTTATTACACTACAGCCATGTGGTGCGATTCCCCAAGGGTGATCCGGCTCACAGGATCATCATTATTGAGGACCAAAACAGCTGGAACAGGCCAAGGGGACACCCATGTACTACCTTGCCAACCAGTATCCTGAGCTGTTTCATTGTTTGGTTGGTATACTGGATATGGTGTTGTGAAATTGAAAGATACAGGTCACCTTAGGTCCCTTAAGGTTCACTCCACAATTTCAGACCTCTGTACCTAGTGATTCAGATTATTATGTTTGGCCAGGAGCTCCTTTTGGCTACAGTTCTGGTCACTTAACCCTGATTACAGTTTAATAAATAAGCTTATTATTAGTCTCCACAGAAACATCAAAGGCAATGGAACTTTGACTCTAGGCCAGATTAATAATAAAACATTCTTTTTTTATTTAAGCATCTTGTTTTTTGTTTTTAAAGTTATACATACTTTTTAAAATTGATAGTTTCCATTTTTTGACTTTACATAGCTCATTATTGTATTTCTTAGTTCACTTATAAATATGCATTATATAAGAATTATTTATTTTATTAAGGTACATGACCTAAAAATTCTTTCTTCCGTAAATCACAGTAAACAGCATAAAGAAGCCTTTAAAACAGTATTTCTCTATACACATTCTTGTGGTTTTATGTTCTTTGCCAAAGTACATAAAATATCAGACGTTACTCAACTTAAATTTTATTTTGTATTTCTTTAATTTTAGAATTTTTTGTTTGCTTTTATAATTTTTCATATGAATTTTTCTGTCTTTTTTCATTCTTGAACCTTGAGTATCACCTGTCATTTTCTATCTTTATTCGTCTCTTACCCTGAGAGTAATTAGGCCCAGATGAGTTTCTTACTATAGCCTCTGTTTCTTTATAACATTTGTTGAGAATAGCAGTTCTCTGTTGATAATGAGTACCTCATTCATGAAAAAAACACATTTTCTTTGTATTTAATGTTTTAACGCATCCTTATCATGATTGCAAGATTTGATTAGCACTTGGTGAAATACTGCATAGTGAGCATGTATTGTATCCATTTCAGGTGGATGCCTTACGTCTACGCCTTGAGGAAAAGGAAACCATGCTCAACAAGAAGACTAAACAGATCCAAGAGATGGCTGAAGAAAAAGGCACTCTCAATGGAGAAATCCATGACCTGAAAGACATGTTGGATGTTAAGGAGCGGAAGGTCAATGTCCTGCAGAAGAAGGTACGCTTGCAGTTTACAGCTACCCAATTACTTTGAGTTAAAGTATTGAGAATGTATACAAGTATATTCCCTTTTGTGTAACACCTAGCGTAAACTGAAGTTATTACCTTTTAAATACAGTATTACTACTGTAAAAAAAAATTCTGAAGAGGAATAAAGAGACACACAAAGGTAAGGCATATGGTCGACTTCATCATTACTGAAAACTTTTTAAGAACATATTTACTGTTTGTGTGATAATTAGTGAGTTTATAATAAAATACAGTACTCTGTAAAGAAAATAATATGGTATGACATTCTCAAATCAGCTTAATCCAGTTTAAAGGTGTGGTAGGGCTTGAACCTGTCACAACACTATAAATATATTTAAAATAATTTAAAAAACTGCGTGTAACAAAACCATTAAAATATATTGCTGAGCAAAACATTTTCATATTGTATATCCCAGCACCCTTTTACATAAATGTATTGATTTTGTTTTTTAAATACAAATTTGATGCTTTAAACAGCTGAATATTCTTAAGGAATATATAGCTTATAGGACCATTACAGTCGTGTATATGGAGTACAGAGAAGTTCTTACTGTCTTTTGCTAATCAACATGCAACACGTCACTGCTCACTGGACACCATGATTAGTGAGTGTAACTACCTTATCTTGAAACTTCTGTCTTTCTCAACTGTAAATTCTCTGAATGTATTTATTATTAACAGACAGTGTCATTTAGTTAGGAGTTCCATAACATCCCATCCCTTGACTGTGTTATGCCAGTTGACTACACTGCAAAAATAAGATAAAAACATTGAATTTCAGGAGAAAATGACTTAATATTAGTGAAATTATCTGTCCATGCAGCAAGATAATTTTACTTGCCAAGAAATCTTAAAATAAGTTAGTTCCATTCTAGAAATAAGAAAGCTCTGATAGGTGTTCAAAGGTTTGAAATAAGTAGAAAATGCTGTTTTTTAGAACAAATTACTTGAGATTAGACTTTCTACGGTGGAAATACACTAAATATTAGAAAATAATTTTTAATTCAGTTGTTTTGCATTCTTAATTTTAGCACACTGAAAAATGAAGGCCAAGGAACAAGAGAATAAATCACTAACATAAGTGGAAAATTCTTAATACCAGTGGAGAAAGAAAGTCTTGTTACTTGAAACAAGTTAGCTCAACTTGAAATATGTAGTCCAATATTTAATCTCAGAGCATATATCTTAAAACAGGAAAATTATTTTACAAAAATCACAGAATAAGAAAAAAATATATGATTATTAAGAAATAAATGCTTGAAATAAGCAAAATTATATGCCAATGGGGTGAGATATATTGACTTGGATTTTTAGAAAATCCTGAAAGTAGTTAATTTCAACACATACTAAGCTATATTTGCATGCTATATACAACAAATTTCAGTCCACCTACCAAAGAATAAAGTAAGAGTAGCACAGTGCTCTCATTTTAGGATGGTCTTCATTTCAAATTGAAACCAAATATTTTAGCAGAGGTTTGAATTAGGAATTCATTCCTACATTCAAGACACATAATTAATATATAATTTCCTGATATATGATGGCTTCCTGAATAGATAAAATAACTTACAATAAAGACATAATCATTAGCATTGCTCTTTATTTAAGTATTACATCAGTATCCAACAGCACTACTGCTGTGTTTACAATACAGAAACAGAGAAAAACATAAGCACATGAAAATTAGTTGGCACAGGAAGATTACCTTGTATATAACACAAACGTCATATCCATATCATTATTGTACATTGTAGTTCAGGACTGTCTCATCTTGTCACAGTCAGAAATGCATAACAAACTTAATTACATAAACAAAATTTTAATAGTGGTAACTTTGCCAAAAAACAGGACAAAGAAAATATAACCTAACATGTTAAAATCCACAAAATATCAAATTATTTACAATGTATCTAATTGATTTTCAAATATTATGGTAATTAATATGCTAGAACATGAACGAACAATTGAAATGAACCTTACATAGATCATATTTAAAGTTTTAAGTATTCTTTAAAATATTCCTTCATTATTTATACCTAATAAACTTAGCTCGTCCGTCTGGGATTTCCCACAGTCTTTTATAGTCCTCGACCCGGAAGTGCTTCTGAGCCCTCAGTCCATGTGATTATCCAGCACTTCCGGGTCAGGTAAAAACTTCTCTTTTTTCTTCAGCGTGGAAGTATATCATTTCTTCCATTCCCATGACTTGGAAATACTTCCGGGCTATACGGAAAATATAAATCCCTGGGCCTCCCTGCAGCGACTCCTGGCGGCCCCCATGGTATCCAGCAGGGCTGTGCATTAAAACTCCACTGTCCATGAGGTCCTGCTGGAATTCGGGGCACCTCCATGTTGCAGGGAGGGCTCCATCTGGCGGCCTGGGGGTATTGGCCGGGATGAACGGCCGGCCATATCCCACACACAGTACAACTTTCTAATACAATGAAGAAAAGTGAACCTGGAATTCACAAATCAATAGTTACTGGCAAAGAGAGCAGTAATAATATTTTGCATGAAAATTTCTCAAAGTTTGACTTACTATAATATAGACTTGGTCTTTATGGAAAAAATGGCATAAAAAAGTGCAACCCTTTGAGCATCAACTACAAAATATCATAACTTTAAACAACTTCAATTCCACTTTCATTTAGGCCTATCATGCTGCAATACTGAGTAAAGTGCATAACTAACTAAAATGAGTTTGAATAAGATTATTCCAACTAAGAATACAACGCATTTCATCCATTACCTATAAAATAAGCACACTCTAAGTCAGCACATATTTTGTTTTAAGAAACCATTTTCAAAAAGATTTCAGTCAAATGTCTGTGTTTTATGTACTTACATGATCCAGTTCTTTAAAGCATGGGTAAGCCTCTCATATAATCTATAAGTTACCTCTGTGCATTAAACTCATGATCAAGGAGCTGGGTAACTGCAAATTTATTTGGCTTTGGCTTCTTGTAAAGGTCCTGTGGTGTTTTGTAGTGGCTGTCAACTACTGTGTCAACAACTGCAAAAACATAAATTAAATGAATAATCCAATCAGTTGTGTTTTCTATACAGTCTGAACTAAGATGGGATATGACCATCTCTATTGTGCACTTACCAGATGGTTCACATTCTTTCTTTGCTGTAACTTTTTGGGTACGACTAGAAGGTGACACGTTAACAAGCGTTGCTGATGCACTAGAATTCTCCGAAGATGCAGTGAAATCGGCGTCACCTGAATTCTCGACTTCAGCAGCATCAGGCTTGTCAGTGGTGATGCCGAGACATCTCTTTATTTATATGAGGCATATAGTCCTGTCGCTTCTGAGGTGTGCAGATATTCTGTAGCCTTTCCAGGAGTTGTTTAAACACAGGTTCCAGTAATGAGATTACACTCTTTTAAAAAGTGTGCAAGTGAATACAAGGTGTGACTGTTCAGTCTAAATCCCCAATAAAAACTAGTTATTTACACTCACCCATGAATTTTGATCTTCAGCTGCATATAGCTTTGGATAATACTTGACTATACGTTTTGCCATTGAAGAAACCTCATGTTTGGAGGTATATTTGTCTTCCCTTGTTGTTGTCCTCAGTATGGGCACTATGTTGGTCACTGTAGTTCTAATTAATCTACAGTGCAGATCCTTTGAAAGAATACAATGCTCCTCTTTCCCTATGCGCTGCATTGTTTTCTGACCTGCTCCAACTCACTGTCACTATGAAGTATGTATTCAGGGCTTGGTAGTTAAATGATTTTAGAGGGGCTGGCTTCTCTTAAAAGTTTTGTGGAACATCCTTGCTCACTGGATTGAGGGGTAGGTGAAAGACTGGCATTTTTTTTAGAGTATTGCATTCAAAAGAGGAGGGAGATGTGCAGCTGTCTTGTAAGTTATTTTGCTGCACAGAAAACTGCAGCTCCTGTTAAAAAAAAAAAATACAGAAAAAGGACATTGAAAATAGTCACCAGTTATCAATAAACTGTTTATGAATTATGAAATTTGATGAAGCCTGACATAAATGGAAATATTTACTTTTAATTAATGTAAATGAAATTAGTAATCAAAGACAGCATTGCTCATATATCTGACCACTTATATTTTCATTGTTAAAATTTTTAGGTAACTAAAAACAAGATAGTAGTCATCTTCTTTACTTCCTGATAAAACACAGAAATGATATGTGCTCAGTTATCTATTCATATGGAGTATTTTCACAATGTGTTGTATTGAACTAAATAAGTGCTACATGAGTACTGTGAAATTCTTACTTCTGTGTGCTAATTAACATGTAACACACCATCATTCTCTGGCGCCATGATAAAGTTTATCAAAACATTTGTAAATTAATATAGACTTTGTATAAATTCCAAACATACATAAATATGTGTTTTCACAAAGATTCATATGGTGAGGTGAGCATGTTTGGGCAACAGCCTTGATGGTTGCATGAGCTGTCCTGTGCTCAGGTGTGACATTTCAAACTGCTTTTGTTGAATTATGGAAAATTTTAATTGAGAAAGACAAAGCCCAAGTTTCTACTCTTCAAATTTCCACATCTATAAATATATATTTATGTTGTCATCATTTACATATCATAAACATCCTCCTTTTCCCTATTATCATTTATATTTCTCCCCTGCTTGATCTCAAATATCATCAGGACATGGACACTTCTGACATAAAAGTTTCTACAGAAGCCTTTAATCTCAACAAAAAGAACATAGCAAAAGTAATAATAGCTACATTGTTTGCTCAACAATATTTCTTAAAATAAATAAATAAATAAATAATGCTGACATCTTGATGTACTGCTGGCCATGAGGTTTTCTTCAAAGGAAATGTTCAGATCTTCATGTGAAAGAGTCCCTAGAAATCTTCTGTAACATTTGCAACTTGAAAGCAATAGAGAAGACCAGTAATTCATTCATATTTGGATGTCATCTGCACAATTACCGGCAGTCATTTCTAACTCAGCTTTTAGGCTTTAAGTGCTAAATTTACAAATTTTTGTAAGTTTAAGAGTTTCTTGAAAGATGATACAAGTGCAAATCATGATACCTTTTTATAAATGTTTTACATTTTGTTTCCTTTCTGAACAAGTATATCATACTGAGGTTTTAGGCTAGTAGAGATATCCTACAGAGGTGTATTTACCGTGTTGCCTGATCAAGGACACGATACATACAACTTACTAACTTAATTTAAGAGTGTATAAAATTAGCAGGGCGTTAACATTTCACTCAGACTGAGGCCTTCACCTGTGCCATTAAAGTAATAAAGAGCACCGTCTCACTCAGTGCTGGCTCTAGAATATAGGTGAAGCTGTACAAGTCGCTCCCAAACTTTCGATTTTTTTATATGACGCGCTCATGTATGGTATTGATAATGAAGTTAAGGGGGATGGGTGCTCCCATTGCAGTTTCAAGTGAAGCGATCTTTTATATTCAAGCAATAAGCTTACAATTGTCAATACCTCAAAATCGATAATAATTTTAAAATACTGTCCTCTAAATTTTAAAGTTTTTCTTTAAAGGTATGTCAAATAGAAGCGACTTGGGTCATGTTTGCTTTTACTACCAGTAAGTGCATGAGGCGCGTGCAATGCAGTTAGAACTTGGCACATTTTTAAAAGATACATTTCAATTTATTTTTAAGCAAGCAGAAGTCTATATCAGAACGACTTTAACAACTTTTTAAATAAATAACTAACAAATCAATGACATTTAGCTAACATTTATTTCATAATAACTCTTTGTATATATAAAATCTAACAATGATGGCGCTCGATAAAAAGAGTCAGGTGTTGCTGTGCAGCCTCAAACCACTCATTAATGCCTAAAATGGCAAGAGAAGCGCTAAATGTACCAATATGTTCGAATGCAAGAACTGCGTGCAGTGGAAGTTATAATTCAGGCCAGTGTTTGCTGGATAAATTGCAAAGGTGAAAACCGGAAATGAAAAAATAAATATTTATAACATAAACACCTGCATTTATTTTTAAAATTTTATGTAATAGTTACACGAAACTAGCTTGCCCCACTACTTCTGTTTTGTGTCGTAGTGATTATAGGTATCAACATGGACAGGTGAATTCTTGTGGATTCATAAAAACAGAATGCACTGCAGCAACAGTAAATGTCAATTAGAAACTTACCTTTTAATATTTCCAGTGTGACTTCGTCAAGTGAATCCATTGGTTTATATGCGTAAATATGTTACTTATCAGCTGCGAAGAGCAAAGCAGTATTTTAGCTATCTATGTAACGTTATTAATAACCTTACGGTGAGAACGTTTCGAAATGTAACATCTGATGCGCGGGAAAGCTAAGGACGCTTCCCAGGGAACGGATTTACGCATGCTCAAAGGAAAGTATGTTCCATTACATGACAAAGAAGGGGTCAAAAACAGCGCTGGATATTATATTTGAAAAAAAAAAAAATAACCGTATTTGTAAAAAAAAAAAAAACAAACAAAAACAATTGGACACTGCAAGGAAACTAATTATACCGTTAGCTTTTCATATACTCAACAATGTCATTGACGTAAATATTTTTTTTTCCTAAAATAATGGAACGATCCTGTATATTACATCACATAACAGCTACAGTCGCTCAGCACTTGTTGTTTTATTTGCTGCTCGTTTGTGGCTTTGAGTTTAAAACGACTTTTGAACCATATTATCCATCCATCTATTTTCCAACCCGTTGAATCCGAACATAGGGTCACGGGGGTCTGCTGGAGCCAATCCCAGCCAACACAGGGCACAAGGCAGGAACCGATCCCAAGCATGGTGCCAACCCATCGCAGTTTGAACCATATCAACACTACACATTATATTGTTTGGAGTTTCAAGTTCATGATGCTGTGTTCTTTGATAGAGATGTTGTATTCTTTGAAATTAAAATCCCTAACCTGGATAAATCCACCCGTTTTGTTGATGCTATGAAGCTGGTTAATTTTAATTTCAGTGAGACTATATGACTGAAAAACAAAATATATATTCTTGTATATCTATCATGGGGATATCATTGAACTATATAAAACTTTTAAAGATTCCTAAATTCTTGAACTTTTCTTTTTATGTTAATAAATTCCAGCAACACTTATTTGACACAGTGAAAAAACTCTTGCATCAAACAACCAGACACATTTTTTATACAAAGGTATAAAAATGTGGAAACCATTCTGATTTGAAGAAAAATATTACCATTTGAATATAATAAAGTACTACCCTTTTCAGGGAATCCAGCTGTTAAATCATACTAGTTGCAGAGAAAGGCCACTGAATTAGGCAAGTGTTAATCTGAAATGGCGTAGTTGTTAACAAAATCAAGGTTGTATTCTAAAACCTTTCTGGAATAAAAAGAGTTTAATTTAAGTCTCAGGGTTGTGTCTTACTCATTTCTTAAAACAAGACAAACCTAGAAAGTTTTGGTTCTTGAAATAAGAATACATGTCCTGCTGTGCTCATCGCTGTAGTTGATAACAGGCTTTTCTCTCACAGTTGTGTTTTTTTAAGTCGAAATTGTCTTGGAATTACACTTTTATATCTAAGTCAGATAGTTTAAGACCAGTTATCTTGAATTATGCAAAATAATCTAGCAAGTATCATTGCAACATGAGATATTTAATCTCTTGGGGCAAAATATTAGATATATTACCTTAAAATAAGTAATTTTTACTTGTTAAGAAAAAATGTTTTGCAGTGTATCCAGACTCTACAAAACCCCACTGTATACTACTAAATAGGCAGAAGTCAGTTTGTGTGGAATGTGAAGATCTGATAGTTGATCTGTCATTAGCAATGACATGCCCCTTCCAATTTTCAATTTCAAGGTTAAGATAGATATATCAAATGATCAAAATAGCAGACACTTTGTGCCACTTCAGGAAAACTAATAAGAGAAAGAAAGTAAGAATGGGAAAGACTTGGTAACAGGCAGCCCTCAGTATTATGTACAGTTGTCAAAACCAATAAGAACAAGTCCAACATAATAGTAATATAGTAATAATAGAAATAATAGTAATAATAGAAATAATAGTATTTCTCACAAAAAATAATTTGTCTTAAATGTATAATTTAATTTAAAGCCTTAGGTTGGTAAGGCCTGACTTATTCTAGCAGATTGAACATTCCAGATTTGAATGTCCCTTTAGTTATTACAGCAGCTTCTGACATAATTTTCTTTAGACTTTAAATTTTGAGCAGGCCTGCGTCTTGTTTGAAATGTTCACTCTGAATTGTTTGCACTAATAAATTACTTGTTAAGAGGTGGGTCTATGTTATTCACATATTTTTATATCATTTTGTATATGACATGAACCTTCCTCTGGTACATACTTATCTTTTGTGTACTTAACCATTTCAGTACTTCTTCTTCATGACATTTCTTAATACAAATGCTTATATATTTGGACTTATATATTGGACTGGACTGCCAATAATACTGATGCTCTGTGTAAGAAAGGACAGAGTCCACTATACTTCCTTAGAAGGCTGGCGTCCTTCAACATCTGCAATAAGATGCTACAGATGTTCTATCAGACAGTTGTGGCGAGCGCCCTCTTCTACGCAGTGGTGTGCTGGGGAAGCAGCATAAAGAAGAGGGATGCCTCATGCCTGGACAAACTGGTGAGGAAGGCAGGCTCTATTGTAGGCACGGAGCTGGACAGTTTGACATCCGTGGCAGAGTGAAGGGCACTGAGCAGGCTCCTGTCAATAATGAAAAATCCACTGCATCCACTGAACAGTATCATCTCCAGACAGAGGAGCAGTTTCAGCGACAGACTGCTGTCACTGTCCTGCTCCACTGACAGACTGAGGAGATCGTTCCTCCCCCACACTGTGCGACTGTTCAATTCCAACCCGGGGGATAAATGTTAAAATTATACAAAGTAATTGTCTGTCTGTATACCTGCATTGTTATCACTCTTTAATTTAATATTGTTCTTTATCAGTATGCTGCTGCTGGAGTATGTGAATTTCCCCTTAGGATTAATAAAGTATCCCATCCATCCATCCATCCATCCATCCATCCATCCATCCATCCATCCATCCATCCTTCCTTCCTTCCTTCCTTCCTTCCTTCCTTCCTTCCTTCCTTCCTTCCTGGAATCCAAAATACTTAGTTGTTGTTACCTTTAAAATATCCTCTCACACTAGATATTCCCAAAATAAATTTAGTATGATGAAAGATAATTTAATTTTATAGCGTCCTTCAAATTTTATATTAAAGAAACTTGAAAATAAGTGTTTTATTGTCCATTTGCATTAATGCATTTATTAGTGCACTGTAATGGCGCTGGCCTTTATATGTCACGTAGCCTTGTAGTTCTCTAATATGTGTTAAAAATATACACATAATATGTAAAAACAATCTTTTTTATAATGTTCGTTTAAGTGGTAAGTTGTCTGAAAAATACATAGTTAAAAATGTGTTAATGTATGCATTTTTCACAGATTGAAAATCTTCAAGAGCAGCTGAGGGACAAAGAGAAGCAAATGACAAGTTTGAAGGAGCGGGTTAAGTCCTTACAAGCAGATACCTCTAACACCGACACTGCTCTGGCTACATTGGAGGAAGCATTAGCTGAGAAGGTTGGTATAGATCTGCTAGGTATACTAATACTAAGGTTGGCATAGCAAGTACATCTGTCCTAATAACTCTTTAATAACTAAGTGCCATTTAAGAACATAATGTTACATTACCTAATTATTATGGTTCTTTTTATTTTCATAATATAATTAAAATTAGTTTCTCATACACCTCATGCTTTGTAACAAAACTTAAATACTCCATATTTAAATATTGTAACTGTTTTTTTTTATTTGTTCCTTTGCTAATATAGAGTAATAATTTTATTGTTCCCAGATTTGTTTTTGCATTGTAGTTGTTAGTAATGCAAGTCTCTTTGCTCATTAAACATTTACTTATTATTAAAATAATCCATTTAATGTATATAATGTCTTCTGCTCATGTACCTTCTCTTTTTATGAATGTATATGCTCTCAGCTATATTATGGGGTCTTTTTAAAAAAAAAAATCATTATGTACTGTGTGAAAGCATTTAGCTTTTTCAAATGTTGAAAAACAAACGTAAATGTATTTCGTCATTTAGTTGAAGTTTTTCATTTTTTTACCTCTTGTTTTTGTCAGTATTTTAATTTATCATGAATACACCTTGAAATATTTTAGTGTATTTATGAAAAGTGTTAAAAGGAGAAGAAAATGGGAATATTTGTCCCAGGCTCTGGGTTGGTTGGGGATCCAGGAGGGCCTGTGCATTGTTTGTTGTTTTGTAATGGTACCATCAGTATCAATATCCAGTGTTGTGGCAATAGACTTAGAGTCAAAAGAAGCACCTCAAGAAGATATACTGTGCCACTTCTGAAGATGACCTGACACCTCTTAAATTGCTTAGTGTCATAAATAGAATGAAGTTTCAGAAAATTTCCCCAGATGGGTGCATTGCGCTATTTGTTTTATGCACATTATCCAGTCTTTGTTTTAGTGAACTTAAATTAATCTAAAATGACTTGCACTCGATGTTTCAAGAAAGAGCTACCAAACTTACAGTCCTGTCCCTTGAATGGAACCTTGAGCAACAAGTGAATTTTGCAAAGATTTTTAATGACTTCACAATCACAAAAGCTTGGCAGTGGACTCTCTAGAAATAAGCGAAGTAAGAGAGAACCTGTTATTTATTATTTTAGTTTTACGAGGTAGTCGTGCCCGTCAAGGACGGGCTGCAGGCGACTGTTATCAGTGTTGCAGGTCATTAAGTGCAAAATTATTTGTATCATGATTAAATTTAGTAATAAAATGTTTTTTGTTATTTGTGCCACACGACAAATCGGGATTCGAACCCAGGCGGACAGTAGGTGGTGTTAGGTCCTAACTTTGTTCCGGCATCCGGGATCGAACCACCGACCAAGGGTAGTGTGCACTGTACCACCTGAGCTGTATGGATCTTAGTTCCAAGGCAATAATAAACATAATGAAAGTTGTTTCTAGTTTAAGTTATGTATGAAAGTGTTACATGCCATAAAATGAACGACTTATCTTTATCAAAATAAAATTATGAATCATTAACACAATCAATGCATACTTAACTAATATGTAAACTATGTTTATTCAAGTATTTAAGTGGATATTCCTGGGTACACTACATTATTGATGCAAAGACCATCTTGATCGTCGTGGCAATCTTTTCCAACTAAGAGCTTGATCTTCTTTCTTGAAGTTGCTCGAGATAAGGCAACATACAATTGACCATGAGCAAATACTGGTTGGGGTAAGTCGAATTTGTCCACCACCACAGCACATAGAAGATGTTTCGCCATTCCACTGAAGAGCACCACAATGTACACATTCATTGACCATAGGACCAATTGAATGCACTGAAAAGTTGATATCAAAGTCTTCAATTGTAGCCAGAGCACGACAAAGTTGATTGCTGGAAGCAGCTGTTGCAGAGGCTCTTCGACGTGCGTCAGTGTTTCTTCGAAGTTGAGCTTGAATTTCAGACGCATTTGCTCGACTTTCTCAAGTTCGAATGCGATCTTGTTGACGCTTTGAATTTGCATCTTCCTCATTTTCATGAAGTCTATTTTCTCGTAGTCTTTGTCGCTCTTGCTCTCTTCTTTCGACAATTTCACCTTCAGTTGTATTTAAACGATTCTCTCGTTGTCGTAAACGTTCTTGTTCTCTTCTCTCAACAATTTCAACTTGAGTTGCGTTTGACCGACTTTCTTGTTGTCGTTGCCGTTCATGTTCACGTCTTTCAGCAACTTCAATTTCAGTGGCAGTAGAACGTTTTTGTTGCAATCGCAGACGCTCAATTTCGTGAACCAATTGTGTTTGTTCTTCCGTGCGGTTGCTTCTGTAAGCTACATCTCGTTGCCGTTCATTTTGTCTCTGCTGCGAGATTTGAACACTCTTTGCTGTTTGTCGTACTGCACGTCGCTGTTTATTCCACAGTTTTTGTTCTTCAGTAAAAATTCTTTTTGGTTTCTTCGTTTTTGGCAATTCTTGAGGTGTAGTTTGAGCACTTGAAATATCCAAAATCTTATTTCTTTTTGCATTTTCGTCTTCTTCAGTTGAGTGACTTCCTTCAGCTTTTCTTTTAATCCGATTGGTCACTCGCTTCCCAGTGCTTCGTTCAGCCAATCAAAACACTGATGTAAACGTACCAACCAACCAACCAACCAACAGACAGACATGCTGAAATATATATATATATATATAGATTGTTGTTGAAAAGATATTTGGTACATTTGATTTATAATTTTACTAAATGTGTGCTAATAATCATTTGCATTTGGCTTAAAAATGGGAAAAAAAGTACATTCTGGAACTATTATGCATTTAGTTTGTAATGTTTGAAAATACACATTGATGATATTCTGTTAGTAACACTTTTTTATGTTGTGAAGCTGAGGGGCACATTAGAATAGTTCTATTCTGGCTTTGGATGTGTGTAATGGGACCCATGTATGTATGTATGTATGTATGTATGTATGTATGTATGTATGTATGTATGTATGTATGTATGTATGTATGTATGTATGTATGTGTGTGTGTGTGTGTGTGTATGTATTGTATGTATTTAATAATAAAATGTGCTTCGAAATATATTAATAGTTAATTTTTTAATAACTTTTGTCTCCTACTTTATGTAGTTCAGTTCATTAAAAATGTTATCCATGGATTGTAATTCAGAAATTCTGAAACCTACAACATATTGTATGCTTTAAAAGCCTTCTGAAGCTAGACCCACCAGACATCTTACATAAACAACCCAGTATGTGATTTAATTTTGGATGTAGGTATTTTTCTTATCTTTTAGCATTTGGATGTCATCCACAAATGAGTAAAAGCAGTTCAATACAAATAACAGACAAAGAAAAGACAACAGCAGTCTAGTCTGATAAGTGATAATGATTTTTTGAGATCTGAGGAGAGACAACAGTGACTGAGATGTTTAAAATGTACCTTTTGCTTTTCCAAGTATACTTATGATATACTGTAAATGTCCTGGATAAAATGGAGCTGTGCGCCAGTAATGTTTTGCACTGATTTCATGACTTTCATAGTGCTTTGAGGTCACAAGCTAAGCAGGTGTCATACAACAATGTATTGTAGCCAGTAATACACCTGTATACCAAAGATGGGCAAACATTTTTTAGTTGCAGGCCAAAGAATCAATAATGATCTATACAGTAGACCAGGGGTCCCCATCTGACAGCCGGGCTGCGAGAAAACTGGCATCGGAGACTCACTCAGACTTTTCAGAATGCTTGGCGGGTGGGGCTTTGCAGCGGCGGAGAGAGACTGAGGTGAGAAAGTATTACAACAAAGTATTGCTATTGTCCCGACAGTTTCCCCATATGACACGAGTCTATAGAAATCTCGTTACTACGAAGTACATTCAGCAGATACTTTCATTACAACGAAGTGACCTTGAAATGCTTGAATGAATCATCCACAGAGCAGTTAGATCTGTGGTCGCAGCTCAGTTGTACACATTTGCACAATGATCCCCAAACAGAAACAATGTAAAAAAAAATATTTCTTCGAACTTTTCTCGTACTGTTTTTTTTGATGTTTTTGTTTTCTGTGGTTTTCAGTGATACATTTTGCTTATTGCTTGTCAACATTTGAAAAACATCCATTGGAATTTAACTCATTGTCACCCTGCTATAGAAATGGCAATCATGAAGAAACGAAATGGTATAATAGAACAGGAGTTGGTTCATGTCAGGTATGTGAGAGATAATGGTGACATATCCACATACATGATCAAATGTCAGCCAGTCAAGAGTGCAAATGCTGCAGGTATTTTAGAGGCTATTGATGAAGCAGTAAACACCATGGGTATCAGAGAAGACACATGGAAAAAGAAAGTAGTGTGTGCAAATTTTGATGGTGCTGCAGTGATGATGGGTGAGAAAACAGGAGTAGCTGGGAGACTGAAACAGAGGATACCCCACATCATAACAATCCACTGTGTGGCACACAAATTAGAGCTAGCTGTGCTGGATAGAGTGAAAGGCTGTGAGTACCTAGTGAAATTTGAAGATACACTGAAAACCATCTTTAAGATGTACTACTATTCCCCAAAGAAGCGAAGAGAACTGACAGAAATAAGTGAACTGCTAAATGAGAAACTGGCACATTTCAGTGGCCTGAAGAGCACACGGTGGCTTCCAAGCCGGCTGAGATGTCTGAAGGCTGTGGAAAAAAATTACACTCCCACTGTTTTTCATATGGAGAACATGGCAGGAGAAAGTGATGTCAAGTCCGAGGATGCAGCCAAAGCTAAGGGGGTGGTGCAGGAGATGAAGACTGAGAAATTTGTTCGCTTCCTGCATTTCATGTTGGACTACAGTACCATCTTATCCAAGTGCTGTACTGATTTTCAGCATGATAACCTAAACATCACACGAACAAATCAGTTAGTTGAGAGCACCACATCACGCTTACTCAGCCTAAAAACAAAACCAGGAGAATACCAGAAAACCTTGGACACCAAGTTCACAGCGAACGAGGATGGTAGCATTTGCTACTGTGGAACTCAGCTCACAAAAAGTCAGCGACCTGCTAGAAGAGGTGAGGGTACAGACAAAGACACCTTTGATTCAGAAGATTATTGACAACACAGTCAAGTACATGGACAACAGATTTAAAAATCTGCGTGAAAAGCCTCTCTCTTGTTTCAAGGTTTTTGACCCTTCCTCTCTTCTCTACCCCAGAGAAGAGCTGGCAAATTATGGGGATGAAGAGGTGGATTATCTTGTCACACATTTTGCCAGTTTGCTAGATGAGGAAGAGAAAGAGAAAATTCCACAAGAATGGATGGATCTAAAAATGTGGCTTACAGAACACCGGGGTAGCAAGGTAGTTGATTGCTTGTACAGAGATCTCCTCTCTGAGAATCCAGAACACCTCTCTCATATCTTGTTGCTGGTGAAATTAATGCTGACACTTAGTCCACCAACAGCCATCTGTGAGAGAGGATTTTCTTGCATGAACCGAGTGAAGACAGCACATCGTACCTCTCTACACCCTGAAACACTGAATGACTGCATGCAACTCTCCATTAATGGGGAAACAGTTGAATCTTTTTGCCCTGACAAGTCAATTCGTTTCTGGATGTTTTCTGGAAAAGGTTCAAGACACCTGGATCATAAAACCCCGACAAGAACAAAGAGCAGTGAAATGGAGGCCGATGCACATGAAGAGAAAGCTGATGAAGGAGATGCTATGCCCTCAACGTCGAGTGGCATTTTCTTATCCGTGACTTCAGTGGAAATTTCAGATTCAGAATCTGACACAGACTGATTCATGTTCTACACAGTTCTTACAAGTTCATAGAAATTTCTGTTCAATTAGAACCAAATATTTGAGTTGATGATTGTAATTTTTATACAGTTGTTGTAATTTGTGTTTTAACAATTTTTTGATTGATGTTTTGTTTCCTTTACAATATTATACATTAAAAATAATCTTTTTTTTCGGGCTACTTAAATTTATTTTGGGCTACCAAAAACTGAAGAGTGCCTGCCCGAAGGGCTACCAAGGATTTTGAAATTTTGCAAGCCCTGGATTGGTCAATGGTTCAGTTTTAGTTCATTGCCACTATGTTTTTTGTTGGAGTCTCTGCCACACTCGAAAAAAATTCCCTTAGAGTTACTATAACATTTTTTTTCAGCTTGATGTTTATATTGGTCTTTTCTGTCATTTCATTCTGCCAGATTAGGAAGGTAACTTTATTAAAATTAAAATGTTTAAGTAATAGCAGTGATTTTCCTCCAGTGAATACAGTGGATTGAAGAAAGCCAGTCAGGCGAAGAGTTGCTTAATACTGCTTTAAATGACATGACATTTACAGAGACTGCTTGTTCAGTTTTGAAAGAAAAGAAAATTAACTGAAGATTCAATATACAATGGAACCTTGGTTCACGAACGTCTCGGTACACGTACAAATTGGTTTACGACCAAAAAGTTTGGCAAACTTTTGCCTTGGTTCACGACCACACACTCGGTATACGAACAAGCCAGGTTCCCTTTCGGTTTGTACATGTTCAGTCTCTCCCTGTGCATTTCCTGTGCAGCGAGCAAGAGAGAGAGCAAGAGCGCGAGACACACACACAGGCAGTGCGAGAGAGAGCCATGCACACACACAGGCAGCGCGAGAGAGAGAGCCGCGCACACACACAGGCAGAGAGAGAGAGAGCCACGCACACACACAGGGCAGCGCCAGAGAGAGACAGACGCGCACACACACACAGGCAGCATGAGAGAGAGACAGATGCGCACACACACAGGAGCGCGCTAGAGAGACACAGACACACACAGGCACTCCAGGCTTGCAACAGAGAGAGAGAGAGGGAGGGATGCATAAGGTAGAGAAGGCTTATTTTTGTTTTCAGTTGTTTACAGTGATCGGTTCGTAGCCTGCGTTGTTGCAATGTTACTTTTCTTGGTGGTTTATTAAATTACGGATTTTTCAAATGTTCATTTTTTCCACTGTGCTTAAAACTCATTAAAAAAAAAAAAAAAGTGTTTTTAGCGAGCAGTTCCTAGCACTATAGCGCGAACTATTGCAGTGTTAGTTTTCTCTGTTGTTCAAGGTTTTCTCAGTGTTATTCAATGTTTTTACATTTAGTTTACTATTACGCTGTGCATTCTATGGTATAATTAACTATATTTGTGCTTAAAAATTTAAAAAAATATATATTTACATACAGTTCGTATGGTCTGGAACGGATTAATTGTATTTAATACAATCCTATGGGGGAAATTGCTTCGGTTCACGACCAAATCGGTTTACGACCAGAGTTTTGGAACGAATTATGGTCGTGAACCGAAGTTCCACTGTATATGCATATAGAAATATAACTTTATGAGATTTCTTTTTGGAGTGCAAGTAATGGCAACTTAGATGGATGTAGATCATAATTAAGTAAGGAGAAATGAGAAGAATATTTTATCCCCTTTACCGATTCTCCTCCTCTCATTTAAAGTTAGCCAAAAGAAACGTGTACTTCAGCTAGGGTAGTTAAAATGTGCTTTTTCAAAATGAGAAAATATTTTGTATTTTAAACAACACAAGAAAAATTAGTTGCCTATATGTTTTTGACATTTATGAGTGTTCATTTTTACTGTTTTGGTTAAAAATATGGAATGGAATATTTACTGGTATATTAAAGTGCTTGTCCTCTTGTATGATAAAGCTTCTCATTTTGTGCAGAGGTATAAAGTGCTTCTGCCATTGATCTACCTATTTATTCATTAATGGTTTTATTTTTAATTATGTTCTGCTTATCAGTCCAATCTGTAAAACTTTGCTTTATCATGTTTTGAGAAGTTTGACTTTTGGCAAAAACTCCACTCAACTACACTATAATAACACATCTTCTATGAAAAATCAGTTGTGATAGAGGATCGCTAGAGAGGGACATGCTCAAATGGTCACTATATTTCTTTTTGATGTAAGTACATTCATATCATTTAAACCACCAGATATCCGGTGATATGGAAATCATTGAATTACTTTTATGTTGAGAATAAATAAAAAAAATAGTTGCTGCTGCTGCAACTTTAAATACTGGATATAATCAGCTCATATACATAGCTACTGGGTACTGCCCAGGATAAGTCAAGATTGTAGGGGAATGATAAGAAGGAAAACAAAGGGAACATATCTGTTACAATGGGAAAAGAATTTATGGATATATTTAACAGGTCACTTTTTTCTCCCTAGGAAACAACAACTATGCTATTCTGTTATTACAGGTGACTGGCATGATTCATCAAGATTTCAATAATTAAATACTGAAGCGCTACAGTTTCTGCACCCTGAGCTTTCTATTTTAATCTTTTAAACTACAAGTGGATTCACGTTTCTTATTCTAAAATGATTTGTTTTCATCCATTCTGTACAGATATAATTTCCAAACACTTTCTAATGCCACATTATTCTGCATGTCAGGTTAAAAGAAAAAGAGGCCATGGTGCACAGATGAAAGATGTAAACCATTTTTATTCGAGAACCAACACAAATTTTAAATCCTTCAAAAATCAAAGTAACTGCTATACATTTATGTTGCATTTTATGATTCATTAAAAACTCTAAGTTAGCATTTCTGGCTCATTTTTGAAGAACAAATAGTAATAACTATATGTGAAATAAAACTAAAAACATATTGATCAACACTGTGCAAATAATAAAACATTATTTTCATTATTCATTAGCTGGATCAGTACTAATTTCAAACTCTGCTTGCGTATTTTGGAATACATATTACCTGAGTGTGGGATCTTGTTGTGTCTTTATGTACCCAGAATAATGGCCAATATAAATTGGTACATGTATTATTTATTACAGTAAAAATAAAATAAGCAAAGCAAAACCATGTTGACAACACAGACTGCCTATACAGCTGTAATGCCCATTTCATTAGTGGAATGGTTCACACCTTCCAAGCACCATCAGACAAGCACATTTTATAGGTCATTCAAAATCATCTTACAGGTTGAGTCCTCTCCTCATCTCTCCTCCTTGAAGTTTCTGTGAGTTGACTTTAAATCATCTGCTAATGTCTCTTCCACAGTAACTAGGCAGTAACTCTCTATAGTAGCCCCTTATATACCTCCTTTTCTTACACATTTATCTTCATCGGTGGCCTCATGTATAATTCTGAGTGTAGAATTCACACTAAAAAATGGCGTATGGACAAAAACAGAATGTGCATATGCACAAAAAAAAAATACCCAGATGCTTAAATCTGTGCGTATGCCAAGTTCCATGTTCTTCTGCTACATAAATCCTGGCCAGCTTGAAATGTAACACACGCACCTGCCACCCCAGCCTGACTCCTCACAGTATTATGCCTCTTTGAATATGAAAATCAATATAAGTAGCCCCTTAACTTCAGCGTTCCGTGAAAAGACAATGGCAAAAGCATGGGGGGAAAAATGAAGAATTTCAGCAAATACCAAGTGGAGGCAAGGGAGAAAGTACTATTTGTTGGTTTGAGCAGTGATATAAACAACAAAAGGAAGTTGATCGAGTGACAAAGAGTGGTGGAGAAACTCAGTTTTAAGTTCAGAAAGTCACACAGTGCCCGAAATAAATAAGTGGTCAGATATCAAAGTAGCCATGAAAAGGCAAGTTGTAGAACACCGTCTAAAAGTCATATGGAAGTGTATTAGGGAACATTGAAAAGAAAAAAAAAATAGGGACACAGTGGGGGAAAAAAAGGTCGAAATGTCAACTTTAATCTCAAATTTTCCACTTTAATAATGTACAGTAGTTTGTCATTAAAGTAAAACGTCATAAACTTTATCTTAAAATCTTTTAATTTACTAGTTTCTCAAATCACTAAAGTAGCACATTAAATGCTTTGTATTCTATGTGTTATTCTATGTACTCTATATGTGTGAATCACTACGTCCTTCTTAAACGGGCTTTCTCTTAAGCTGACAGGACACAGAATACATTATATTTAAGATTTTACAGCACTTTCAACAATTTTAATACTAAGATGTATACTTGATATAATTTTCATGATGATAGGAATTAAAGCATGTATTAAACATGGGGGCATGGTGGCACAGTGGTAGCAATGAGCAGGCACCCTTTCAAAAGATTGTTACTGTCTCACACAAAATGGTTGTTGCGCCGTGCGCAACCCTCAATGAAATGAATTATTGCTGCAGTACTGTCTCTTTCAAATGTTCTAACCCCGAATTCCTGTCCTTCCTTTTCTTTCTCCAAGTAACCAGTCGCCACACAAGCTCTCTAATAAATGTCAAAACATGTAAGCTTACAACGCCAATTCTTCAAAACTTTTAAGGAAAATTGAAATATATTCGTACTACATGTTTAATTATTCCATCCATCTATCCATCTAGGGTCACGCCAGTCTCAGCATGCATACAGCGCGAGGCAGGAACAATCCTGAATGGGGCACCATCTCATCGCTACCGCTGCGCCACCATGCCCTCAAATGTTTAATTATTAACAATATACATTATTTAAATGAAGTTAAACATTTATATGTATATTGTAATATACATACTTTACTGCATTTCATCTTTAAAATGATATGAAGATAGTGCTTAGAAATCTAAATCGACTTAGAAGCCAGTCGTCATCATATCTCTTTATTATAAAAAAAAAAAAAAAATTCCTGGGAGGGAGACTAGGGAGACGAGACGTGATCTTCTCGGAAGACAATTTGACGTCCCGTGAGAGACACTTTAACGTCACGTGAGACAAGGCAGTGAGACAACATTTAAAACAAGTACATGGACATCTAACCAAGCAGTTGTTGGAATGCTTTTAGCAGGCAGACATCATGTGCTCCCAGCTTTTAAAACAACGACAAGCAGAACATGCAGCTTGCCAGCAAGTGATCCAACCGCATCTCCTTAGCATGCGTTCATCCCCCCACACCCCCCTCCCCCATTTTCACAACGTGAGCAGCACAGATGCGAAATGGCAAAAGGACAGCTGCTGTTCAGGCTTTGAAATGATCGATGCAAAGCACGACAAGAAGAAAACGCAGCTCGCCAGCAGCAACAAGCCAGCTGATGATCTAACTGCAACTTCTTAGCATGCTTTCAGCTCCCCCTTCACAACGCGAGCGGCAGAGACACAAAGTGGCAAAAGGACAGCTGCTGTACAGGCTTTTAAATGATCGATGTGCAGCGCGACAAAAAGAACACGCAGCTTGCCAGCAACAGAAAGACAGCAGATGATCCGACGGCATCTCCTTAGCATTTGTTCAGCCGCCCCCCTGTGACGATGCAAGTTTGCTGCATGCTCCCGTCTGCTGTCCGGGAGCCCTTAAACCTGACACCGTCAGTAATGGTACCGATGAGCTAAGCAGTGAGGCACAACATAGCAAAGGGGATGGTGTATAAAAGTGCCAAGTGCTTTTATTTAAAAAATAATCAAAAACAATGTTCACAAAGTGCAGTGCCTTCCAAAGAGAGTCATTAAATAAATAATCCATAAAAACAGTAGTGAAACTTTTAAAAATCCGGTGCATCCTTTTTCTACTACTGGCGACCCCCCTGCTTTTCCCATCTGGGCTTCTCAACAGGGGAGTCGCTCTACATGCAGCTGACCTTCTCTGCACTGTCTTACTGTTTGGATCGCCTTACCAACCCCTGGCTCCGGTAGGCTCCTCCATACAGCGACTTGGGTTCCACAGCGACCAGGGCACCCACACTGGGGAATACACACCCCAAGTCCTGACTCCCGCTGCCTTCCGCGGAGAGTCATCTGCCCTTCATCACTGGTTACCCCTGCTCCATGATCACTCAGCAGGAGCAACCACTACTACTACTCCCGGGGTGTCGGCCCAACACCCAAGCTCACTGTTCAGCTGCATGCGAGCTTACGCTCGCTCACTCTCCCACACCGGCTTTCTCTCTCTCCACTACTTCCTGCTTTCTCCTGCAACCTCTGTTCGTTTCTCTCTTTTTTCTCCTCTTTTTCTTTCTCAACCCCTTTAGCCAACTCGCGCTTCTATTTATCAAGAGGGCATGGCAGCTGTGGCAAATCAGCAGCCCCAGGAACAATCATGGATGCGGACGGTTTCTCACCTGTGCACTTAGGTAAGAAACGCCCACATCGCGAATCGCCCTGAGAACCGCTTCAGCCACACAACCACCACGCCCCTCACCAAGCCGCAAGCATGGTGCTTATTTATTTAAAGCTGGCCTTAGAACGGGAGCTGTGGACCCGCAACACCACACCCCCCATCACAACACAAGCAACATTATACGTCTTGCGAGAAAGATTTAACTGCACCTGGGGCTGAAAATAAAGGACAAGTATTGTTTTTGCAAAAGTTAAGTAAAAGTGAAAATAATGCATATGTAACAATTCCCAAGAAAATAACACTCTTTAAATTGTATATCTGGTAAACTAAACCCTTGGGTGAGCGAGCGAAGTGAGCAGGGGGCAGAGCCCCCTAGTACAATATAAATATGCACTTTCTTCTATTGAATTGATTTGAATTCCTTTATTGTTATTGTATGGCACAATGAGATTCAATATGCAAATCCTCCATAAACTTTTCCTGTAAAATTATAAAATAATAAAATGATAAAAAACAATGAAAAATGTAAAATATGAAAGCATAAGTACAGTATATATGTACATATAGTGCAAATAGTGAAATGGTTCATAAAGTGACTCAGGTTTTGCAATATTAGATAGATAGATAGATACTTTATTAATCCCAAGGGGAAATTCACATACTCCAGCAGCAACATACTGATACAAAAACAATATTAAATTAAAGAGTCATAAAAAGGCAAGTAAAAACAGACAATAACTTTGAATAATGTTAACGTTTACCCCTCCGGGTGGAATTGAAGAGTCGCATAGTTTGGGGGAGGAACGTTCTCCTCAGTCTGTCAGTGGAGCAGTACAGTGAAAGCAGTCTGTCGCTGAAGCTGCTCCTCTGTCTGGAGATGACACTGTTTAGTGGATGCAGTGGATTCTCCATAATTGATAGGAGCCTGCTGAGTGCCGTTGCTCTGCCACGGATGTCAAACTGTCCAGCTCCATGACTACAATAGAGCCTGCCTTCCTCACCAGTTTGTCCAGGCGTGAGGCATCCTTCTTCTTAATGCTGCCTCCCCAGCACACCACCGCGTAGAAGAGGACACTCGTCACAACCATCTGATAGAACATCTGCAGCATCTTATTGCAGATGTTGAAGGACGCCAGTCTTCTAAGGAAGTACAGCCGGCTCTGTCCTCACAGAGAATCAGTATTGGCAGTCCAGTCCAATTTATCATCCAGCTGAACTCCAAGGTATTTATAGGTCTGTACCCTCTGCACACAGTCTCCTAAAATCCACCACCAGTTCCTTGGTTTTGCTAGTGCTCAGGTGTAACTGGTTTGAGTCGCACCATTTAACAAAGTCCTTGATGAGGTTTCTGTACTCCTCCTCCTGCCCACTCCTGATGCAGCCCACGATAGCAGTGTCGTCAATGAACTTTTGCACGTGGCAGGACTCCGAGTTGTATTGGAAGTCCGATGTATATAGGCTGAACAGGACTGGAGAAAGTACAGTCCCCTGCGGCGCTCCTCTGTTGCTGACCACAATGTCAGACCTACAATTCCCGAGACGCACATACTGAGGTCTGTTTGTAAGATAGTCCACAATCCATGCCACCAGGTATGAATCTACTCCCATCTCTGTCAGCTTGTCCCTAAGGAGCAGAGGTTAAATGTTGTTGAAGGCGCTAGAGAAGTCCAGAAACATAATTCTTACGACACCACTGCCTCTGTCCAAGTGGGAGAGGGATAGGTGTAGCATACAGATGATGGCATCCTCCGCTCCCACCTTCTCCTGGTATGCGAACTGCAGAGGGTCAAGGGTGTGTTGGACCTGTGGCCTCAGGTGGTGAAGCAGCAGCCTCTCCATGGTCTTCATCACATGTGACGTCAGAGCGACAGGCCGGAAGTCATTCAGCTCACTAGGATGTGATACCTTTGGGACTGGGGTGATGCAAGATGTTTTCCAAAGCCTCGGGACTCTCCCCTGTTCCAGGCTCAGGTTGAAGATGCGCTGTAGAGGACTCCCCAGCTCCAGCGCACAGACCTTCAGCAGTCTACAACTAGTAGTACATTACAACTGTAGTACAAGTTTACAGTGAGGTAATTGTACTTATAAGTACAAAAGTTCTACCAGGAGCACTTGATGGACTGATTGAGTGCATTTATAGCTCTTGGGATGAAACTGTTTTGAACCGCGAGGTCCCTACAGGAAAGGCTTTGAAGCGTTTGTCGTATGGGGGAAGTTCAAATAGACTGCGCCCATGGCTGAGGCAGCGTGTGCTAGATGCTGTATTCCAAGAATCCTCTTTCCAATCGTCTGCTGTAGAGCTGTGATTCCACACTCAGATGCAATGGGTTAAAATACTCTGAGTGGTGCACTGAGAGTAACAACACTAAACAGCTATGATATTTGGAATAGTTTGGCCATTCTGTGGACCGTTATATTGTAACAGGTTGATTACAATCAGATGCCTTAAACTAATAAATGACATGCAGTTAATTTCTGTATATTTGATAAAGCCATGTCAGGGATGTGAATCTAAAAAAGAAAGGGAAACTGCACAGGAACAATAGCACTGCTTTAATACTGGGGTGCCTCAAGTTTGCAAAACCGAGCTGAAAAATTGTGTATGCGATGGATTGAGCTGGAATGAAAATGTGCTGTGCTTTACGACAAGTTTAGTTTTTATACATTGCGATATGAGCTTGGAAACGGGTGTACGCAACATTTTTGTGCATATGCAGCGTTTATACATGAGGCCCCAGGTGCCCATTCCTGACACCCTTTGAAGGCACCCAGCACATGGATTGGACTTACTGCATTTTAGGAGCGTCTTCCCACAATGGCAGGCAAAGTTACCCACTTCCGGACAGTGTGAGGCTCTTACCTTCAACAGACAGCTTCTGTGGTAGTTTCCCTTGTCCTGTGTCTTATGGGTGATATCCTTGCCACTGGAAAGTTCTTGCTAGTCATTTACACCTTCAGTAAATCTTTAGAAATTCTCTATTATAAATAATACAGGTATAGTTACAGTATGTAGACAACAGCCTTCAGTATTTTAACTGCTTGTTAAAATATTGCATAATAGGTTGGTTGTTCAGGTACTGCATTTTTTTATTAAAGACTTGCAGAGAGAAGTAACTATTAATGAAAAAAAGAAAGTTTATATCATTTGTGGCCCACCAGGCTGGCACCGCGAGCTTAATTATTAACTCCAAACTACCATATGATAGATGGTATACTCAGGGCACTGCTGCTTATTAATCTGAGTAATAGTTTTGGACCTACTCCATTATTGAAATAATGCTTTAGCTTAAAAAAGTAGTCTTTGAAAATGAGTAATATTTTAGTCATTTTTACTTTTGTGTTGCTTTCCAATTGGAGCAGCCTGTGTTTTGTTTTGATAATTTCTCCATTTGATATAGAGAACTAGGGTGGTTTCCCTTTTATCTTGCTCTGACCACATACCGGCAATTTTTTGTACAGTTTATATTTCTGAAAATCCATTTTGCAAAAAAGCTCTGCCAGCTGAAGTGGTCTTGTATAAAGAAATACACTACTTACTGTACTATATATTTTCATACGGTTTTCCAGTTTATATACCAGACATTTTGGCAATTAGCTTTAAAGGCAGGGGTTAATGCTTAATTATATTGGCTCCCCACAATTCGTTTTAATTAAGTAATTATTTATCTCATATGCTAAATGAATGATTTTTGGACTGATGATTTTTTTTTTTTTTTTTTTTTATGTACGGTCAGGATTAGAAAACAATATATCATTGAGAATTTGAAGTGTTTTACCTAGTAGAGCCCTAGTAGTTTTCATCTTAAAACATCATTGCGTGCTTTCTCAAATGTCTATTGTTCAACAATTCTTGGCACTACAGCTCAGTTTAAAAATTATGCTACCCTTTATGTTCAAAGTATTTTCATGTAAATTTCCATATTTGAATTTTTTCCTCTTTTTTTCTACATGTAAATGTGCCCCTTTTCAAATTGGCATCATAGCTTCTAAATCTCAACACCCTCTTCTAAAATTCTGTTATTCCAGCCATGGTATGTAGTGATTTAATTACAAGCATTTATTTATACTGCCAGAGTACATTTCAATTCAAGCTCATCTTCAAAATATACCATTTCAGGTGAAATAATGTGCTTGCCTAAGGAAACTACTCAAAAACAAGTGATGATAACAGTTTTTGAGCAACTAGCCACCATATTGCAGCAACTGTTATTAGATCCAGGTGCTTTTCTTAATAGTGCTACTTCATTGCAGGGCAGAAACTTGACATATACAATTGTTGAAATGTATCCTTTTTACTCCAAGCTATGTTGGTACATTGCAGAACAGAAGGAAATAACCTTTGACATATCTCGCAAATGAAAATCGGTTTTACTTTGAAGGGTTTGAAACCAGCAGCAAATAGTAATATCAGTAATGTGACATTTATGTGAGTGAGCTTTTAGTTTACCAAAAGTTACAGTACCATCAGCTAACTTGAGGTATGTATTACACAAATAACATTATAAGAAAATGATCTACAGTACAAGTTTAAGGGAGTATAATTTTTAAATCATACTTCTTGGAAAGTTCAGCATGTGTGAATCATTGATTATGGTCATGTTCTTCCATGTTTATAGCTAATTTTATGTTTGACAGTTATTAACAGTCTATAATACCTTATGCAACTAATGTCTCCTACATGTTAAGTTAATACCAAAAACTGTTTCAAATTAACAGAGAATGTCACCAAGCCAGATGTTGGCCATTTTCAGTATCCTGACATTCTATTGAAAAGAAGTCATGCCATTTTCTAAACGACTTGATCCAGACTAGGGTCATCGGGGGAATGGAACCTATTCCAGCTAGCATAGGGCTCAAGGCAGGAATAAACCCTGGAATGATCACCAGTCCATAGCAGGGCGATACACACACTCAAAAAGTCATAATGTACAAATTTATTTTAAATTTATTTTGTGTTTTCCTTCGATTCACATCACACACAAATAAAACAGTTGAATTTGCAAACGTTGTTGTACTTTGTATATAAAAGCCGGATTGAATGTTATTTACCTTGATTTATTTACTTATCTTCCTACAGCGTAAAGTCACAAGTAGACTGCAGAGTTCTCATGTACATATACAAAGTACAGAGACGGCAAAAGTGCGACATGCATTCTTTCTTCGATGGAGAACCCTCATCATCTTCCAAGTTCACCTCTGTTATAGCGCATCTTTATGTGAAAACAGCAGTGTCAGATTGGGGAGAGCGTGAGCGTGACTGTGAGAATAAAACTGAATAAAAAAATAAAAACGGTAACCTTTACAAGAACCATAAATTTACACCGGCTGTTACAGACTCAAATCAAATGTATGTTTTTATTCTAAAATAGTAAGAATAAGAGCAGCTCGCTTCTCAAAATGGAATAGTCTGTGGTCGAACTCGTGACCTTTTGATTACCAGTCATCAGTTCTTACCATTACGCCACTAAAGCAGTCGGATTAAAGATGTGTCAATGTTGCACCATAACACAGGTTCTTTTTCTGCAGTTATATTCTTGAATAAAAGTACACTTGTTTTGTTATACTTGTACCTTTTTTGAAAGTGTTTATTTGATATTTGGACTTCAGGCTTCACACATTATACGCTTCATGTCTACATTTTGTCAATTATTACTAAAACATGAAAAATGTTTCTGTTTTAACAATGTGTTTACATAGATTGTTGTAGACATGGAACACACATGAAATGCATGTGTCCCAAATAATGAAATAGTATTTACTGTATACAACTCTAAGCAACTGACACACAGGTAAACAGACTTGAGCTGAGAAAACTTTGTGCGGCGGTGGGGGGATGTGATAGCAGGCTGCTTGCTGCTTATCGACACATTTACAAGACAAAAGATGCTGATGGAGAGGTGTGAAGGGATTTAAGGGATGGATTTATGAGGTTTTTTTTTTTAGGCTTTGGTAATTTTTTTGTCGGCTTTGGTAATTCTAGTGTTAAACCCTCATAATAAGGCAAAATAGTAATTATAATAAGTCTACACATCGAAAATGTCAGCTGTTAATGAAATATACTAGTTCTGGAATATACTGAACCCTGAAGTGTTGTTTAATTATGCCTTTATAAATAACTGCTCTGCCAGAATAGAGTATGTCAACGTTTCTTTTTAACATACAGGAGCTTTTCAGTTGTATTGCTGTGTTGATAGAGGTCTGTGCATATTTGTATGTTCCACAAAGGAAATAGCTATTGAAGACATTGAAAATTGCTCTCCTTATCAGTGATCTACATTTAGTTTGCCATCATGATTTGTTGAGCAGGGTGTTTGCAACTATGGCAAAAACGATAATGCAAAATCTTTGGTTTTCATTTGGGGATACAGAATGTCTTTTAGCCTTTGCTTTATGTTTCATTTAACAACACACTCTGCTGATGTCTCATGTTATTTTTTTTAATCTTTAACCACCTGATTATCTAAATAGTTTTTTCACTTCATAGATTTATAATAGTTGGATTGAAATACTGGATAAAAAATATAATGTTTTAATTTAGTGTTGTATTAAAACATTGGATTTAATGAAACTAAGGTGTATAGTAATTATGTAACCAGAGTTACTGTATACTTATGTGTAATTTGAAATGTGAATCCATTTGCCGTGTTTGAACTAAGGGACCTATCTGACTGAAATTCGACTTTGACGAAATTTACCTAATACCCGTGTACCTTAGTCCTGTGTTTTTCTTATGTAACATTTTACTGTGAGCAGTGCCGTAGGTTTTCCAACACTATGCCTCCACTTTATGCTGATCCTAGCATTCAACTCTCGCTTCGTGTGTTGAGAAAGACAGGAAGAAGACTTTCAGCAGTAGCCTTCCCATAAACTTGACAGAAGAAAATAATTTGTAGGGGTTGCATATAATGAATGATTAACCTGGAATGTCAATTATTTAACCTTTTACAGAATACCATGGATGAGAATCTCTCAGCAGCTTTGGAACTTCTTGAGGATGGTAACCTTATGGCTGCATTTCAAATACACACTGCATGTGATCAGTTAGATTCTGCGGAAAAGGCAGTTGCATTTGCAGTAAGAACCCGTCGTATGAATCTGCTGAGGACTTACAGTCTTCCCACTGATGTCCAGAGCCCACTGGTTGAAGTTATAGATGAAGGGGATCAGCTTTTCAATACAGTACTTCAACAGACACTAGCTCAGATACAGAAGACCCACCATTTGGTAAGGTCTTTTCAGTTTGTCTAGCATAAGACTTCCTGTAGACCACCACCTCTCATCTGATTCCTCCATCAACAGTAGTATCCTGTTCTTCATAGTTTTAGAAGAAGATACATTCCTACCTGTTCTAAGAGGTGCAAGAGGCTCAGAATTTTAGTATTTCCTTGTACTGTTCCTATTGCCCTTATTTTTATGTATGGTTATCTCCTCTACCATTAGTGTTTAAATTCATCCTATATCAGTAGACTTCACCTTGATCATAAATAAAAAATTAAATATCCTCTTCCTGTTTTCCTTTAAACTCCATTTCAGGTAGTCCCCTACTCCTTGGAGAACTCTGTTCATGCTTATAATAGTAGCAAATAGTCTATAAACCTGCTAATCACCTATAATGAAATCTCCATCATTTCATTTTTCAGTGGATATAATTAAAATAGTGTATATCAAAGTGATTCTGCACCTTATGAGTATGTAATATTTTACCTTTCAAAACAGTTGCAGTGGCCTATTTATAACTTTGACTACTGTTATTTAAGTTTGGTTCTTGGGCAGCTCTTTGGCTGTATCATATGCTTTTAACTGGGCTGTTTTGTTAAGCTTGCTCTTGTTTCTTAATTTATGCAGTTTTTGTGTAAATACAGAAAAACACAAAATGGTTCTATTAAATTGCCATGAAAGTTATTTATTTCATTTTTATGTTTGTTTTTATATGTATTACTTTTCGCTATTATTTTTTATGCTTTGTTTGATCATAAGTACATACAAGTGTAAGTGTCGCTGAAGGAGCTGCACCTTTTTTACAGTTACATATCTTTTGCAAGTATACGTTCTCTTTTGTTTAATTATCATATTTTGGGTACAGATACAATTAAGAAAGTAACCATCCCAGAAATAGGAAATTTAGATCTGTAAGAATTTAAAGTTATAATGAAAAGTCAAGTACAAATCATTTTAAATTTCATGTAAATAGAAGGGTTTTTTTTAAGAAAAGACTGAAATGAGCAACTAATTATACAATGAGGAAAGGTTCAAAATAAGAATGACTCTTAAGATTTTGAAACTGATTGGAATGAATACCTGCAGCCACAGAGGCCTACTATTACTAAACCTTTGAGTTATTGTATAGTATAAATATACTATTTATATAATGTACAGTTTTGAAGTAGTCTTCATAACGATTTTTTTAATTAAATACAAAATTTCATATTACAAATTATATATTTTTTTAAATCTCTTTATAGTAATGCATAATTATATTTTGTTATATTGAGCTTGAAGGGCTAGGGTGACGGTAGCTACGAACTTCAATGGGGGAATTAAATTTTGTAGTTGCATCATATTAGGAAAATGCTTGAAAAAGTGTATCTGATCTCAGCCACATTACTGCCCAGATCAGCCCTGGTTTTTCTGTTGTGCAGACCAGTGCAGGCTAGTGTCAGTGGTTTTGGTTGAATATGACAAGTCCTACCACTGAGTCAGCCATTTATTATAAAACAATATATCTCCCCTTCACTTTAATGACTTGTTCCAAGGCCAGGAGGGAAATCATACAGAGAGTGGTACTGATGTCTCCCTCAATAGTTTTATTTATCCTTGGAATTTTAAGACCTCTGGCTTTCTTTGATCTCAGTGTACACTACGTACTTTACGCATTAATATGGAGCAGCAGGGTGACTTATTATAGTTTATGACTTTGTATGTTTAAAGGGAGAATCTGACTATAGTTTTATTGTAAACCACTGTACAAATTAAAGAATTTGAGCTATACACTAAGGGGCCTCAAAATAAGTTTTGCAAGTGTAATAGCATGTTGGTATTGAAGCCCAAATTTATCGGAACATGTACTTAAAAAAGGTCTGACTAGTTCCATACACCCAGACTGACCGATGTAGACTCAGTTGTATCCTGTAATTTTTCCAGTTAGGTGGACTTGGATCTGTCTTATCATTGGCTTATTTGTTTTCATTTGAGGTAATTTTATTGTGAACTTGTGCCTCTGGAGCCAACTGAAATATGCTGAAATCAGTCATTTAAGTAAGTCATTTTCCTGTATTTTCTCAAACATCAGTGATTCTAAATAACAAGAATGACAAATGAAAGTTAAAATAGATATTTTATAATCAATCCAAGTTGGGCATGATATACAGTAGATACCCTGTGTTAAACAGCAGATACTTTTATTTGTATTGAGACAACTCCTGTGTGGTATAGTAGGGACAGCAGGCTCTTCTGGGCTCTGACACTTCTCACGGGCAAGGAAGCTTTGAGGAGGAGACCAGAGTTAACCCCAAAGGTAGTTATGGACTGAGGATTAAAAAGAAGGCCATATGGAGTCTGGATGATGGAAGGCAAGGGTACAACTAGTGGGTGGAAGGAAATCCAGAGTGCTTATGGAAGGAAAAGTGTGAAGTATGAAGGAGTTAATTTAAAGAGTTTTACAAATGGGCAGCTGGACCAGTCACTCCATGAGTTATTTAGGGCTGTTTGTTTTAGGCAGGCCAGGGAGAAACTAGGTTTATCACTTTGTATTGTCAGCATCCTTTTGTCATTAGCTGTCCCTGTGTGCTTTAGTTTATATTAGTAAACTTTGTTTTTTCCCTCATGTTCTGTATACGACCTCCCTTAGAGTTACTGTGTTTGGGAACAGCTTAATATCATATCTACAATAAGACACACCATATGCATCCATATTAGAATGTATTTCACATATCATATTTGGGAATGCCGTTGCAAGGTCAAAATATTTAGTTATGTCCATGTTTTTATTTGTTTAAATGTTGTTTCCTACAATGAAAAAAGAAAATCGCCCAAACAGTCTGCATCTAGAACATCCTAGTAATTAATGAATTGTACAGGGGATAAAAAAAGACTATCACACTGAATATGCCCAACATACAATAGGAATGATAATGTTAATTAGTTGGTGTTGACCTTCTGCTTTGTGAGTTAATACTAAATAAGATGCAAAAGGTAGGTAATATCACACCATAATTAATAACAAGAAAATGATATAAATCAGGGAAATATTTGAGACAGTATTTACTGCAACTGCCCAGTTCGTAAACAGCCTGAACATCTGAAGTGAAGAGGAAGAGGAAATAGAAATGACGCAATTCATTGACATAATGTTTTTTGTTATACAATTCTGGAGTGGTGGCTCTGAGGCTAAGGATCTGTGCTGGTATCCAGAAGGTTGTCGGTTCGAATCCCTGTCACTGCCAAAAGAGATCCTACTCTGCTGGGCCCTTGAGCAAGACCCTTAACCTGTAATTGCTCCAGGGGCGCTGTACAATGGCTGACCCTGCGCTCTGACCCTAAGGGGTATGCGAAAACTACCAAATTCCTAATACAAGAAATTGTATAAGGCAAAATAAAGAACAATATAAAAAACACACATTTGGAAGGTTATGTAGGATTCCTTTTTTGATTTGTTGTGTTTAAAATACAAAAAAGCTGTCAAGATCTATCCATATACTGTATTATATTGGCTTAGTTTGACTGATAATTCCTTCAGCATTCATGAGTGAATTTAAAAATGAAAAGTGTTATACTTGTGACCTGACCATTAATAATTATTTTAAAGCTAGTTGACAACTAATGAACTAGTTATATCATCTTTTGCTTTTGTCACTTTTTATTCTAGACACACTTGTTGTTGGGTTTTTTTTTTCTTTCCCTACTTTATTATGTTCCCATAGTTTATTAATGATAATATACACAGGGCTGCCTTCAGGCAGCTTGTACATCACAAATAATAAGAATAATGAGAAACTTCATAAATTTTAGTCCTTGAGGGACATGACAACAGGCCTTTTTGTGTGGAAAGCGCTATGTTTTCCACTTTTTTAAGTTTAGATTCTTAATCTTATTATGAGATCCGTCCATGTCTGTCGTCCCCTATTTCAAGTGCTGTTTTTCTTTCATTATAACCATTAATTCTTTCAAGCTGGTTGTATAATTTTTTACTAATTTAAATTTCTTTGTCATTGTCTATTTTGAAATAATTTTTGTATCCTTGTCCCCATCCTTTCATTTCTTTATCAATATTGAAATGGAGATCTTGACTCCTAGCATTGTTAAGCACTATACAGGATTTAAACATTCTTCTAGATACTTTTTTTTGGTCTGTGTACCACATTTCTTTAATTGCTTTCTGTATTGCTTCCTTGTACTGATTACATTTTTACATTTCGCTGCCAGTAAAAACACCATCTTTCATGCCTTTAGACAACTCTGGCACAGGACCATTCTTTCTGTATTTAAATACTGCATTCTTGTGCCTGTGTTATGAAGCATATTGCATTTTAAAATGTTGAAAATATGTGCTGTATTTCTGCAGTATGTGAATTTTTTATTCAAGTGTGTATGGGTCTGTTTAGCATCTGATCAGGTGTCAACATTTCCATTCCATCTGTTCATCTTACTACAATTTGTACCAAAGTTTCTCCTCCTAGGAACAAGACCTTGACATGGCAGAAGAGCTAATATGACCTAGCAATACATTGGGTTTACCTTTGAAAACCTTGTACCTATGATATGGTTTTTATTTATACATTTGTAAAAAGTGTGACCCAGACAAACAATAGCTATAAAAGGATAAAGTGTGTGATTATGTTTAGCAGCAAACACCTGATGCTTGGGTGATCCACATAATTCCATCAGGCTCATCAACAAGAAATGGCTTGGATTGCCATGATGCCTCCCCTTGTTGTTCACATTCTTGACATTGAGTGTAAACTTATTAAAGTCGGGTTAAGACTTTGCCCAAGGTGTGTACGTGTAATATGAATCAATGCTTCCAATTCTGAATTTAGCCACACATCCAGGAAGTGAAGAGATTGTAGCTGCCCCAATTGTCAGAATTTACACGTCTTAATTATGAGTTATAAAAGTATTCCTTGCATTATGCTGAAAAACAGTGACTAAAGAGGAGCCTTCTGAACAAAAGTGTTGAATTACTTGTCACTTTCAGTTGCCATCCTCGCCAAAGGTTATGTGATTTGGGTAATAAAAAAAGATGTGCAGAGTCGGGTTAAATGAGGTTTGCACTTTGCAAAGCTAGCTCTGTGTGACAGGTTAAGGAGCGAAGCAATTCAGGAAAGTATTGGACTAGAGCTGCTGCTTCTCATGATGGATTGAAATAGACTAATGTGGTAATTTGGTATTGAGGAAGTCCCCGGACACTTCCCAATGTAGGTGTTCTTATAAAAGCCATTATTTAGAAACCCAGGATATCCTAGAAGGTCTATGCCTCTCAGCTAGTCTAAAATTTGAATTCTATTTAAATAGATAAATCACTAATATGATTATTGTGAAAATGCAAATTTGTTTTGCGGAAAAAATGATCTGAAATGCACTTGGCTTACATATCCTCTTTAATAACAATATCAGTAAATTAAAGTTTGTAAACATTTTTTTAAACTACATAAATAAAAATGATTGTTTTCTCATTTTGTCTTCCTGTGTCCTTCAACAGTCCAAATGCTATTTTTAGGTCAGGTAGTGATGAGAAATTCAATTACTCAGAGGGAGTATGTGAGGTCCCATTGCTGTTGTGATGCTCTGCCTACCCAGAAAAAAGAAAATGAAAAGAATGTGCATATTGGATGGATAGAAATGATGCTTTTAAACCTGTTGAAAACACAACCCTTGATTGTACAGTAGTTTTTTCTGACAGTGCAATCATACTACTAAACAAAAATAATAATTGATAGTTTTTTCTTATTATTTTCCCCTACATCTCTGTAATTAAATTTGAAATTATTAGATATTGGGGAAAAATGCACAGTTCAGTGTGAGGTGAGTGTGAGTGATGAAAACAGAAAGTGTGTGTGCTGGCCTTCTGAATCTACACAGGTGAGGGGGGGAAAAAGGGAATAGCCTTTTGGCAGAAGCCTTCCCCGAGTGAAAGCTGGGCTGAAGGACTACAGCTTGCTACACTAGTAAAGTACTGGTGGTGGCACAACCTATGTTAGGTTGCAGACGTAGATGAATAGGTGTGGTGAAGCCCTGGTAAGTTGGTAGAATGTTGATATTTTATTAAAGAGGTAAATCGTAAAATAGCCAAAAGTGTGCAGAAAGACCTAAAACAAAATCATAATTCAATAACAGGCAAAGATCAAAAACTGCTAGATTCAACAAAAAATACATGAAAACTTGTTTTGCATAGGACAGTGAAAAAGCTTTTTGTTTGTAAATGTAGCTAGTGAGTAAAACATCAAATACTTCAAGCATGTGGAAGTGAACGCCCATTGAAAGGGTAGTAACAATGGTTAGCAAATGTTCATTCTATTATCTAGTATTCATTAATTTATGAAATATGCCATAAACCTCATTCTGACAGCTTGTGACATATTTTACAAACCCCTTACACCTCTCACATGGACGTTTCACACTTCTGCCATCCAAGAGAAGATACTGCAGCATCAAAGCCAGATCTGCCACATGAGATCTTCCACACGGCCTCAACCACCTCTAAAAATAGAACTTTTATACATGAAAACCACTTTCCTGCAAAGACGAGTGTGCAGGTAGAAAAGAACTGAAAATCTCATTCTGACCTTGAAGGATTTTGACGTTCTTGATATCCTTCTGCTGTGAAACATTCTGACCTGTCATTGTTTACACATGTCTTCAAAAACTATTACCATACACTGATAATTTTTGTATTATCTTTATCTATTATTTATGTAGTTATTTATTTATATTACATATCCATTGACTATATTTATGTATCTAGATTGCAAATACCATACATTGCTTCAATGTTCATATTGCTTACTACTCGTCAATATTGCTGCTACGTCTTTGTCTTGTCTTTCACAATGTCTTGTCTTGTTTGTGTTTTAATTTTAAATCTTAATTTTAATTTTTAATTTTAAGTCTAATTTTAATTTAATTTTAATTTTTTCATATGCACTTCATGTTGTTACACTGTAGACTCTGAGCTTTGCAATTTCATCTATCTGTATACTTGTATATGGTTCACTTTGACTTTGATAATAGTAGATTTTGCTTCTTTTATTTTACTTTTGGCTCAAAAGTATATTTTTAAATATTTTTTTGTTTTCTATTTATTTTTTTCAAACAGCCGCTGGAATTGAATAACTCTTGATCTTTGAAATGTTGATTGTGTTTTACCAGGAAGGATAGTGGCAAAAGACTTAACACATTTTGGGTGGGCCAGAGATAGACTTGCTGGTCTTCATTTCCCCACAATGCTCATTAATGAGTCTGCAGAAGTGTCATTAATAAGTGTAGCGGTATATATTTTAATACACATCTATTATTTTTTTTGCATGTGATTACCTGGTTATAACTCTTGTCATGTATGTATTTTGAGCCTTTATAAAAAATTTTAAGATGCAGCAGTGCAAAAAATTAGAAGATGGGTAAAATTAAATTTCACATAAATAATTAGAAAACAGTTCCTTGACACATTCAAATATTAATATATAGAGCCGGTTAATACAACATAGTATGGCTGCAGTAAACTAAGGACTGTAAAGTTCTGAGATGTAATTTAGAAACACAAGGTAATAGAAATCGATATATAACTTTCCCCTCTTTGGTTTTATGAAACAGGAGCGCATAATTGAGAGACTAAAAGAACAAAGAGATCGGGATGAAAGGGAGAAGACTGAGGAGATTGAGAACACTAAAAAAGAACTGAAAGAACTTAGAGAAAAAGTCAGCACACTGCAGGGAGATCTGTCAGACAAGGAGGTAAGTGTTAAGTATTTGGTATGTAAGCTGCATTAGTTAAAGAGTTAATTCATTCAGGGTCATGTTGAAAAAATACACTTTTTTTTAAATTTTGAAATTATTGTCTGGGTGTATATGCTGTAGTTTTCCCAAAGACATATAGTATGTGTTAATTGGCAGCAGTAAAATTGTCCTATGCGTGTGAGTGTGCCCCACAAGTATTTACAATTATATAGGGAGTTAGATGGGTAAATAGTAGCTGATTGATTAGCCTGTAACCCACTGAGTTCAAGCAAAGAACACCTTCCTTTTTTTGAGCTATAAGAAGATTGCAGTAGAATGCAAAATAATATAGCAAAAAAAGCACACACACGCCAAGGTAAGAAGCAGTAAAAATACAAAATCTTGTATACAAAACAACATTGTAAAAGTACTGATGAAAGCTGGTTAAGGGTACATTTTAGAAAAGGTTTGTTAACAAATACAGGAATGCTTTGAAAAAGAAATGAGTAGGGAAAGGATATTTATTTTAAGTACTAGAGGGCTTTGCCCCCTGCTTGCTTCGCTCCCCAACCCACTTTGCTCCCCAAGCCACTTTGCGTCTCTGTCACTCATGAATGTGCATTTCACTTTCACCAAACAACAAATCTTTTAAATCCCGTGGATACGCCTCTTCATTGGGAAGAAACACTACTTTTCCCTGATGGCAACACAAATTAGATGATCTACAAGTCTCCGGCTTAAAGTTTAAATCTGAACAATATATTTGATCTCTTTTCGGTGTTCCGTTATTTCACCGAGTATTAATTTCCGTTTGTTTTTGCTAATGTGATCTTTACTGTCATTTTTTTGAGACTTTCGAATTTTAGTACTTACATTATGTGTAACCTGCTCTGCATGTGTATCGCAGCAACGTTTTTGAATTCTTTACGGCGTTGTACTTTGTCATCTACTCTCTGTCTTTTATTTCTGGCTCTGGGCGTGGTTAAATCTCTTGGCACAAAGTCTCGTTTTGCGGGACGTGAAAGTATCTCTCTGAAAAAGTCACGTCTCGTCCCAGGCTAAAAAGTCTGGTCTCTTCCCAGGATTTTTTTATTATAATAGATAGATATTAATTCTGCCTGCTAAAGAGTACCGAAGAGATTACTTCCTATTAACATTTTGTTTAATGCTTTCCATTATGCTGCAACAATTAATTTGAAAAGAAATCTTTCAATTTTCTTACAACTGATAGTCCAAAATACTTCAACTGTTCTGAGGAAGTCAGGAAAAGCACTGATATATAGAATGACATGCTAAAGCGTTGGCTGGAAATAGCACACTATAATCCTAATTTAATTTTACAGCCAGAAATATTATGAATGTTATCTAGTTAATCACAGCTTTTTTTTTATCTAGTTCGGCATCTTCCTGGAGATGTTTGTTGGAAAAATGTATGAAATATTGGGTTTCTTATTTATTATTTCTTTCTGGATACCTTGTCTTGATGGCTTAGAGTTCAAATAAAATTGTTTTTTAGTTTTATGAATTTTGAGATATTTTTTTTCTTTCATAGACCATATGCTTATGTTAAGTTAATATCTGCCTCAAAAGTAGTGGTGCATACTACACTACTAGATATTTGCCAAAACAGGAAATATTTTCATATATAAATTTTAAAATTAGCACATCAGGAATCTGCATTTTGGTAATTGTCACAAAAGAGAAATACTGTACTTCTGGTGTGGGTATTCCATCATGTGGTGGTAAAACTTTGAAGATGGAAAAAGAAGGGGAAAAATGAACAGTGAAGTTTCTTTGTGAAAATGGAAAGGCTGATGAAATGTGGTACTTGGTCATTAATGAGGTGCCTTTTAGAAAAAACATGATTTGAGAACATCTATACCGAAATGCTGGCACGTGTACTGAATCCATATACACACACTTGCATGCATTGTATTTTACCATCCAAATGTGAATTACTGTACTCCAGACAGCTATACAGTAATTGCAGGAAAATATCACATATAATTCATATTTTTATTACATGTAATAAAAAAATCATATGGTAATCTGCTCCAGTTATTTCAAGTTAGGTGAAAAAGTATATAAACTTCACCTGAAATTGCATTGCTGTGTTTTCACACACTTTGATTACAAAGTACACTGCCAGCATCAATTTGACATGAGAAAAGGAGAACACGTGAGATGGCACATAGTGCGGCTCAATTGCAGTTTTTCTGAAGAACCTACAATATGTCCAAATATGATAATGTTCCATGTTTTTTTTTGTTAAATATAGAAGGAAAGATGGAACATGGTTCATGGCCACAAATGAGGTGTGTTTTAGAAAATATGTGTGATTAGAGTACAGCTGTATTAAAATATTTGCACACATATTTAATCTCTCTCTCTCTCACTCTCTCAAACACACACACACACACGATTTTACAGCAGATGTATACACAAGGAAAGAAAGCTGACTGTTTGTTACTTGCTTTTACATATATTGTTGGGTATGCTGTTTGGGTATTGTGGTGTTTTCACACACCTTCAAATGCACATTATTATTATTTAAAAGACGTTTTTATCTTTTTGATAGAAGAAAATGTTCAAAGCATCAGTACAGACAGTGTGGAGTGCCTTCATTGCAACTTCAAAACATAGAACGAGCCAGTGGCTTCAATCATGACACGACACTTTGAATTTTCTGCCTTTAACTCTTTTAGGGTTGATTCCACCCCCCCCCCCCCCCCCCTTTTCTCCCAGGGCTGAATATTTTTCCAAAAAACTGTTTTCTGAAAACCACAAAAAGCGACAGTTTGTCACATAAACCAACTTAAAACATCAGTTACTTACTGCATGCATTGCCATGCGTGCTACCACAGGGCCTCCGAGCAGCCATGAGTCGAGGTAATTCTTGGTAGCGAAAACCAATCAGATCGCTTTCTGCTACCAAGATTCTACCAAGAATTGAAAGCTCTGGCCAATCGCGGCCGTATTGGCTACCAAGAATTGACCATTCACAACCCGGTTCGGCTACCAAGAATTGGCCAATGATGGCTCGGTCGGCTTCCAAGAATTAGCGAATCACTGCTCGTGTTGGCTACCAAAACTCAGAAAGGGCAGGCCAGCCTCTTGTCAGTTAATGTATTCTGCAAAAGCTTGTTCGAGTCTGCACACAGATGCTTTGTGATTTGCGTTTCATTTTGAACTTTCTAAAAATGTCACTCACAAGTGTCGGTTTGTGCAGATATATTTACATTCACGTACACATTTTTTGAATGATTTTTTAACCATTCTTGGTACAGTTTATTGCATTTATTAAATATGTGTGCAAAACGTGTAAAGACAGATATAATAATAATAATATAATAAACATTGAATTGTATAATCAGTTTTATTTTTTATACTTAACATTAATTTCACAAATTGTTCATATCAATGCTAATACAGAATAATAATAATTATAGTTATACTCGATATTAACATTGATGTTATAAAATATGCTTATAAAATAGACCTACACCTTTAAAACTCAAGACGATTCTAATCGTGCTGTACAACAGCATATATATAGGGTACAGGTCATAACGTTTTATTTATTACTAGTCATTTAGCCCGTTACAATAACGGGCACTAGAACAGTAGTGCATAAACATTAGTAGGAACAGTCTATATTAAATGGCAAGGGACTTTGACCTCATTCTTTTTGTTGGTCGTATTTTTCTTTCTTTCAGCCTTTCTTTTGTTGATGTTTACTTGCTGAGCTGACCGTTCTTCATGGGCTGCCGTCGTGTATTATGTGTGTTTAATTTTCTGTGACAGTAATACTGTCTTTATACGTCCGCTGGCTTGTACATCCGTAATATACCTTTAATTTTCTCTGGCGGTAATACAGGCGTGCGCGTCAGTAATATGCCTTTAATCTCCTCTGATAGTAATACTGGCTTGTATGTGGCTGTAATATGAGTCACTGTATTGTGTACCTTTAATTTCCTCTCGCAGTAATACTGGTTTGTATTCCCGTAAAACACCTGTAACTTTCTCTGACAGTAATATTGCACATCGCACCGTGCCCCGCGCATGAGCACTTCACCAGAAGACACACACACACGGACACCTGGACACACACAGGGATTTTATTAAAGAGGATGAACATGTTCTACTTAAGTTTGCATATGCTGGGTTTATGTCCAAATGTTTGTTAATGCCGTTTTTGTCTGATAGCCAAGATTTAGCCAGTTCTCTGGCACTTTTAGTACTGGCCTTAAATCTTACTTGTACATTGTCCCAGTTAAACGTATGTCCTGTTAATTTTGTATGCGTATAGATCTGTGATCGTGAGTCTTTCCTTCTAACGGCGTTGCGATGTTCCTGTATGCGATTTGCAATTCTTTTTGATGTTTATCCTGTGTATACCGCTGGGCAAGAACTGCATGGAATGCTATAAACTTCGTTTCTTGTTTTTAGCATTGAAAAGGACAGTGTGCAGATTGTTCGCGGGTTTCTGTGCTATTCTGATACCTGATTTGGCCAGGATATATATAAAAGATGATCCGCTGTGGCATCCCCTAACGGGAGCAGCCGAATGAAGAAGAACAAGATATATAATTAACTAAATGGTGTGCGTGCTGTTTACTATAAGTATATAAACTTTTCCCTTTGCAATATTTCCAAATATTTATTTTTACCTACTTCAAATTAATTAAATGTCAGCATCAACTAGAATATATTACTTCCCAAATGTTTTAAATACATACAAACACAAGGCTGTGAACTATTATTTATTCATTCTTATTGTGCTTTCATTTTTATTGTACTCCTTGATTATCTGTGCGGCCGTCTGAGACCATGGTAAAGGTGCTATATAAGTAAGTGAAATGCGTTATTATTTGTTATAATTATGATTCAATAGAATTTGCAGGCAGTTTGTTTAATTGAGATTTTAACTATGCTTGTTGTCCATATGTTCCTTAACAAATCAATCATTCATTAAACAGTTTTTGTTTAATCAAAAAATAAAAATAAAGAACTAAATCTGCAAAGTAGAATTCAAAGCACCGTTCATTGAAGAGAAAGTTTAAAAAGAAAATATTTTAGAGATATATTCTTTCACTCAGCAATGTGCCATGAGTGGGATTCGAACCCGGATCCCTGCAATAATTTCTGGTAGATTGTCTCTCAGGAATCGCAGCTATACCTCGACTAATTTGCGATATCCTCAGGGCTGGCGAGTAGCTGCCAGTCTGTTTACCGAAAAGCACACAACGCAACTGTTTCATGCATAAATCAACATAAAACAACCTATGTATTTTTTCTGACTACAATTTCTGAATTTCTGCCTTGTTTTGAAGAAATACAATATCTGACGGTGTTCTTTCTTGTATGATCTCATAACGGTGGTACAGTGTTTGGCACTGCTGCCGCACATCTCAGGTTGCCTTTTTGAACACAATAATTGGTCCAGTTTAGTTAGCAGACATTTCCCTAGTCCTCAGGGACACTTTAAAGATGATTGCCCCATTATAATCCAGTTAAATCTTAGTCCGTCCCTATTGACTTCAATGCATTTTGCTGAGTTCAACGATATTTGCAAACACTTAGTAATTTCTCAGAACTTGAGGCAAGCGAACATTGCAGAGTTCGCTCATCGCTACCCACCGAGTATTCGTGTTTGTTTCCATAATTTCCACACCATACAAAAGATAGCATTTCTTGAAAGTGGTGCCTCTTACAGTGAAGTGACAATATTGAATTTAGGATCCAGTTGTTCAGTTTGTGATTAAATTCCTAAAATGAATGTTCTTTTAAACTTGCTTTTGTCTGAAGGAGTCTCTGCAGAGGTGTCATTACAACTCTGATTTACACTTTTGTTATCAGATGAAATAAAATTTTCATAGAGCTGTAGTTCAACCATTCAATTTAGTGTTCACTCAGGAATGCAAGTGGGGCCTGCAGTTGAATTTCTGTTTCTCCGTTAATTTTGCTGTCTTAATAGGCTTTGCGTGTCAATAAAAACTCAGCATGATGGGCAATTCCCTCTTTCTCCTTTAGCTTTTTAGTGTGTTAGTTGTCAACACACTTTAGAAATGTAGGGTGGATGTCTAAAACTGTCACTCACCTAGTCTAGAATAAGGAGGCATTGAAATTGAATTGCTGGTTCTCCATCATACAAGAGCAACACAATTCTGAGAACTCCTTTATCAGAATTGTTTTTTTGTTCATAAATTATGTATCTAAATACAATCTTTACCTCACCTTCTCTTTTGTGGTACATTTTTCAGTTACTTTATCATGAGTTGACCTGAATAACCTAATTTAAAAGAATACTCCACCCAAAAATGATGTTTTTTTATTATTTTTTTTACACTGTTGCTTACCCTGTGTTTGTTGTGATATCCAAAAATGTTTTTATGGGGAATGGAAATCACAAAGTTTGATACTTTTGGCCTCAGTAGGGACTGTTGAGTGGCAAACACTAAACAGCAACAATGTTAAAAAATTCAAAAAGTTACTTGTGTTGCATAATCCAGTTGTATAGTCAAAATGTCTAAAACACATGTATTTTTGTTAAACAATTGTTAAACAAATACTTTTGGAAAATTAAAGCAGTACACATGTGTCAAGCTCGTTTAGAAAGAATTAGACTATTGAACTGAATGTCCGGCTTTCCTCTTTTTTCAATAATCAAGAATACTTTTTTCAATTCAAAAGCTAAAATGTTGCATAATATCTTGAAAGTCTGCTTGAACCACTTGTGTGATACATAGATTTTCTTGTTTCTTCTCATTTAGACATCTTTGTTGGATTTGAAAGAACATGCTTCTTCACTTGCTTCCTCTGGTCTCAAGAAAGATTCAAAATTGAAGAGCCTTGAAATATCATTGGAACAGAAAAAAGAGGAATGTTTAAAGTTAGAAATGCAGCTTAAGAAGGTAAGGGGGTTTTATTTAATATGTTGATATTTTGTAGCAGCTATGATGGTAAAGCAAAAATACACCTGGTCCTCAAAATGTATGACTACCTCATTTAATAGTCACTGGTTATGCAGACCTTATACACTGAAAGAACTTAACACTGAACTGATGTTAAATTAACAGATGCCCATTAGGTAGAAAATGTTAAAAAAAAGTATTTCAGAGTAAAGCAATTTTTACTGTAAATTAAATTTTGAAAATTATTAGCATACTGAATGATAAATATTTAGGTATTTTTCAGTTACCATCAATGGCCTGATCATTCGTCCTATTTTATATTTACGCAAGATATTGTAGTGTAATGACAACTATAGAAAAACTGTGCAGTTTAGACGATTTAGCAGTATTTCAAATGATGTCCATTTTTAGTATATTTTGTTGCTGTAATATAGCTTAGAAAAACATTATACAGTATTTTACTTTGTTACTGCTTTGTAATTACTAATGTTTAATATTTGTTTTATTATTTAGTTTTTAATTCATCAAATATATCAGCAAATTAAACTATCAAAAAAAGAACACTAAAATGAGCAAACACCATAGTATCAAATTGAAAAATAGAGATTTTAAGGTTTTAACTATTCCTTTTCAATAACAAAGTGCTTGATATAAACAAGTTTTGGTGTGACCATTTTTGGAAGATAAGAGTCTAAAGCTGTTCTGGTGATCCAAAAGTAAGTTTTGTAGTTTTCAAGATATGTTATTTACTCTGTCTATGCACCGTTGATCTAATCTCAAAGTCATGTTATTTGAGCAATAGTTTAGGTGATTTAATCATCACATGCATAGGATTGTTTTATTAATATGAGATTATAACATACCACAAGAAAGAAAAAAGCGAATGCAAAGACATGAGCAACATTTGAACACACACTGACGAATAACAGAAAGAATGAACAAGGGGCCTTGTAAAGAGTAGTGTCTGAAAGGAATTTGATATTTTATATCCTATTATTATTCTTCATATTATCAATTCTAGTAGATCCTATCTAGGAGGATCTTTAAATATATGCATGTTTAAAATAAATGTGTACCGTCTAACAAAGTGAAAAAATTGCTTAAAGAATTGTTGTTTCTAGAATTGGCCATATCCTTCTTTTTATTATTATAGTAGCAGTTAACTACTAAATCTTTATATTGTACCACAGTCTAACAAAAAAATTTAAATCAAAGAACTGGTACCTTTTTCGCACACACAACTGTTTAATCCCTTCTCAGTTCTTGATTACAAAAATGTCAGTTACTCACTTGTCCTGCATAATATGTATATGATGGGTAATTGTTATGATCACAATCACTGCCCTGTAAATTCGCAATTCTTGAGACTTTTACTGTGTACAGCAAAAAGTTAAATATTATTTTGAAAAGCATTATGCCCTTTTAAACAAACAATATGTCCTTGTTGATGATCTCTTCCAAGTTTTGAGCATTTTTCTGTTAATAGGATGTGACAATTTTGTTTTGATCAATCAAACATTGAATGCAATATATTGAAAGCTTTTCCTAAATACTGTTTTGCATCTTGTGCAAACATTGTGCCTTAGTGGCAATCTCCTGGGCTGTGAATGAATCTTCCGCTGAAATGCACAAAACATCTAACTGAATGTATATCTTGTTACCAAGTGGCAATTTTATTACTAAAATAAGTAACAACAAAGAAAACTAACATATTAAGAGCTCGTGCTAGACCCTTACGAACCGCTCGCTGTAAACACTTTTTTTTTTATGAGTTTTAAACGCAGGGAAAAAAAATTAAATGCCACTTGCGAAACTTTTCAAACCATCTTCTACTGGCTTTAAATTCCTCATCTTCGCTACTCGAAGAAGGATTTTTTTTCAGCAAATCGCCATGAATTTTCCTGGCTTTCTCGCATATGATCGCCTTGCTTACGCTATCCCCTGAAAGCTGCTTCTCGTTCAACCACACTAGCAACAGTTTTTCCACCTCTTCCAGCACTTGAGGCCTCTGCTTGGTTAACATTGTAACTCCTTTTGCAACATCAGCTGCTTTGTTAGGCCCTGTGTACGCAAACAAAAGAAAATGGGGAACAGAGAATGGGAAATCATTGGCGCGTACGAACACGTGTAGGGAAACTGGCTGCCAGTGTTTTTGTTCGCCACCAGAGCGTGTGGTCGTGAACAGATGAAAAATTTTGGCAAACTTTTTGATCGTAACCCGATTTGTACGTATTCAGAAACGTTCGTGACCAGAGGTTCTACTGTATAGGCCTACTGCTGTCTATTATCTTGAATGGTCCTCAGTAGAGTTGACTGTTTCTTTTAAGACAAAATGGAGTTCAAAACTTCATCAGATGTTCTATCAGACGGTTGTGGCGAACGCCTTCTTCTACGCGGTGGTGTGCTCAGCATTAAGAAGAAGGACGCCTCACGCCTGGACAAACTGGTGAGGGAGGCAGGCTCTATTGTTGGCATGGAGCTGGACAGCTTGAAATCTGTGGTAGAGCGATGGGCGCTTAGCAGGCTCCTATCAATTATGGAGAATCCACTGCATCCACTAAACAGTGTCATCTCCAGACAGAAGAGCAGCTTCAGCGACAGACTGCTGTCACTGTCCTGCTCCACTGACAGGCCTGCGAACCCCAGAAATGGTCTAGCACTAGTAATTCCTAGATAGTGCTTAAAAGCTCCTTCAAGTCCATTATTGGTTGAACTTGAAGCAGGAAGAGTGGCCATAATGTCTCTAGAATTAGGATAAGGAGATTGAAAGAAGTGTCAATCAGTGTTACAGTGTGGGAAAAGTATAGTAGGTTAGCCACCTTACAGGATTAGAGAGGGACCTGGCCTTTGTTGTTGGGTTTTTTTTTTTTTTTTCACTCATTGTGTTTTACCTGCTGTTGTGGGTGTTTAAAATAATCACCCTTCTTCTGGTTTCCTTGGTTATTTTTGAGTTCTGGATCAGTCCTGAATTGCCTCAAATGATTACAATTACTTTTAAATCTGTAGGATTTTTGTAGACAAGATTTCTCATAGTAAGGAGGAAAGAGGCCAGAAGTAGCACAGGAGGAGGACCGAACATGCAAGCAGGTGGAATAAGGTTGGAAAGTGGACCAGTCACCCAACCAGGGAGAGTTGATAACCCATATATAGGTAGGCCCAGTGGGGCCCTGATGTCTTGTTCTTTTTCTTGTATATTTACCTTTGTTTCTAATGCACCTGCAAACTTACATAATTTCTTTCTTTTGTTATTTTGAACCTATTTTTGTGCAATTTTGGTCCTCCTTGGCATTATAGGGTAATTTAATTTCAAATCATCACACTTGCTGATTTTGGTCATAGGAGTAAACCATGGAACTGAAATTGCATGTGGCATGGATCAATATTAAGGGAGATTTAAGCTAACAAAGTTTGAACTTATTGAGAGAGGAAGAACTATGACTTTGACTGGGTATGTCTCCCTAAATGTTTCTCATAATTTTTATTCTTTTCTAGGTCAATATTTTGTGTAAATACTATGCTATCCCTAAAATAAAAAATGTCACGAGTGATTATAATATTAAAATTGAATAGCAAAAAAAACTATATTTTAAAATTGGTCAATTTTTTACTAAAGCTAGCTTATAATGTTATGAACATCTCCAGAAAATTTGGTCTTTGATTTTTGAGTCATTGCTGAGATATCATTACTTACTGAAGTGTGCATCAAAAACAATTCCTTTCAATGTTGTTGAAAAGCAGTTATTGATCATTGAATGGTGCAGGGTTATTAAGGTTCATGAAAACTGAGACTAAAGCCAAAACTAATAGTGATAATATAATTTTAGTTGAAATAAAAATTATGCTTAAAAATTAATATAAAAGACAATTTAAAAAAAATGAGTACTAAGCAAATTTCTGCACTGCATGGTTCCAGGATGAGGGTAGTCTTCTGTCAAATGATTTCCTCATAGCCTTGCATTTTTTTGTTATGTGGAATTTGTTTTATGATATAATAAAGATTATTAAAAAATATGAAAACATTACTACTCCCCATATCCTCCAGATGGTGCTTTTGTATCCTTTAAAAACAAGGCGATGCTTTTCCTGATAAGTTTTATTTATCAGTGGCCACTTATAACAGTGCATTCAGAAAGTATTCAGACCCTTTCACTTTCTGCACACTTTATTGTGCTGTATATTTAATTTTAAATGCATAAATATTCTGTTTTTTCCAATCAATTTAAACTCAACAACCAAAAATGGCAAAGTGAAAACTTGATCATGCTTCCATTTTGTCATTATGAGTTATTGCATAAAGATTGATGGGCAAAAATGGCAATTTTATCTATTTAAAATGAAATCTATAACACAGTAAATTGTACAGAAAATGAAGGGGTCTGAATACTTACAAAATCCACTGGAATATTAGAAAATGGAGCAAATAAAGAGGATAAATGTAAGATAATAATTCTCAGGCAGGCCCATTTCAATAGTGAAGTCAATCAAACTTGTGAAAATTCTATTTATTATTTTGAATTTATATTTCATAGAATAGTGTTATTTTTTGCATAGTTCAGTAAAGGAACTTTAGTAAAAATGAGTACCTACATCATAGAAATGAACATTTCTTTGTTTAATGTGATTTTATTATTTTTAATGTAAATATGAAAAGGTAACCAGGCAGTAATCAGATTTTTATTCTTAATTTTTTGCCAAATGGTCTGTTCATAACTTTAAACATGGGTTTTGCGCCCTAGGAACTAAGTTACCCAAACTATTCTATAACATTTTAGTAATCATTTACTGCTCTGATGCTGATCTTTCTGATCATAAAATAGGTCATTACAATAGTAATTGAAGAGAAGAATTTATAATTAATTGCAGAATTATTGTATTTGAGGATTCCTCTAGAGTGCCTCTTTCTCTTGCACGGTTTGGCTCAAAAACTAATCGGCACATCATCATCTCATAACAGGCTTAAGTTTCAAGTTTGGTATTTTTCTGTCCAGCCATTTTAGCTCTAGACTGTCCTCAAGAAACTGTGACACACAGACACATACACACCCATCATCAAGATATTGATGTTTTCGGTATCGTGGAACCCAAAAACGCTGAGATTCTTCGAAAACTGGAGAGTGAAATTTTTGATGAATCTAAAGCTCTTCCACTTTAGACGACAGGTTATTGTGGAGGAGGGCACAGATCAAAAAAATTGTTGAAAAATACATATGTGCAGTAATGGATTGTCATAATCTTCCTAAACAGAAACAAGTCAGTTTTCTAGCAGTGTATCCAGATGTCTGATAGTAGTATATTAGTTTTCAAACAGTCATAAGAAGTTTAGTGAAACAAAAAAAAAAAACTATACTTTCTGATTTTTCTGTTTTACACATTATTAGACTACACATTATGCACATCCTATTAAGATATTGATATGAAAGTTATATAATACTGCTTATTGTAAATAGTAATCCTGATAATTTTAATAGGCATCTCAGGATTTTAAAGCATAGTTTAATGTATGTCATGCTGATGTATACATGATTTTAACATGATACTTTCCCTGGCTTAATCTCCAGAGGGAATCCGGATGCTTAAGAGGCATGAAACCAAGGACAAAATTTCAGAGTAGTATTTGATTCTCATGAGCATTATTTATCCTTTGTGAGTACTTCTGTGTTGTAAGATTGACTGGATTACTATAAGTGTATCTTTTTGACCAATTTTCTTTTTAAAGCCACCTTAGTGGCCACCTTGCATTGTCTTATATTCCCTGCCCTTGAGGGTTCATCTGCTGGCTGGTGACAGGTTAAGACTGGTGGGTGTATCCTTGTTTGGACTACAGCACCTATATTTTAATTGAACGATACATTTTAACCATTTTCAGATATGTTTTTCTCAAGTTTGCCCCGTGATAAGCACTGCCATTTGATTGATTATGGGTATATTGTTTGTAATCAGAGTTGCTCAAATAAAGTAATACATTACTTATTACTTCTATCAGGTTGTTAGTAGAATTATTTATTAGTGACTTCCTGAAAAAATGTAATCATATTAGCAATTATTTGCAGGATTTACAGACTAACATCAAGATAAAATATGTACTATTTGGAAAGTGCAAAAACAACACCCATATGCCTCCTTGGTATTTTAATAAAGTGTTAATATATGTTAATAGTGAAAGTAACCTGATAACTTAAACAAGTAAACTACATGACTTACATTAGCCATTTATTAAAGGACATTTTAATAAAAAAGCTAATATTTAAAAATAAGTCACTTGCAAATTTGGAGTTGGTTATAAGTAAAATTAATGAAATACCTTACCCTTGTAGCACTTTACACAGACATAGACATACTTATCTGTTTAAGCATAAAGTCAGGATGGAATCCATATTGTTCTTTCAGGATCTGATTATCAACTACTGAACAAACTTTCTCTTCCAGTACCCAAACATAAACTTTCCCCAGAGGCTGAGAAGTGTGATTTCTTGGTAACTGGAATATGCCTGTTGCCCCCTTTTTTTTAAAAGGGACAACCACCCCAGTCTGCCCTTGATGAAGGATTGTGCTCATCTTCAATGTAACATTAAAGGAGTGTGTCAGCCAAAACCTTTTCTGCATTTCCAGTCACATTTCACCCTCCTGTGCAACCTTTCACTAATCATGTATTTGTTTTTAATTTGCAAGCTTATCTGCCCCTTTTAGTTCTAACTTAATCTCTTCTGGCAAGAAGCCAATTAAATTATATTTTTTGCCTATTCCTGTGTCTAGCCTGCCATTAAGGACAGAAATGAAGTGATATGTGAGACTAAAACAGTGTGATGGGTGTGAAAAAATAAGCTGATGACATTTAGTAGTGCATATGCCAGAGTGGTGATGAAGCAAGAAAACATAACATCACGCAATGGACACATTGCTGCTGATTCAGTTTCAGGAATTATAATCAGATTTATTTCCTTTTTTGATTTCTTTTTCTAAACACCTATTCCTCTTCTGTTTAAGAGAATGACTAAAGTGGTGTATGGTTATGGCAAGAAGACAATACCCTATTTTATTATATCATGGCTGTAAGTGTGGGTTGGTGCTGTGATCAGCTAGCATTTATTAAAGGCTTTTAACTTACAAATCTTTAAAGAACAATATTTTTAAATTATTATGTAATCAATTATTAGAAATTTAATATTGAGACACACAAATATCAAAAAGCAAACATGATGTGCAAAAGAGTACATTGACAGTAGTAATTACTAAACAACACAGTGTGTTAGTATCAGTACTCTTACTCCATAAAACAAACATTGGGTAATTGGTCTAAAATGCAACAAAGAGAACATTTGGTTTTCAGGAAAGACTTATAAATGTTATCACTGACAACTCTGGGCTGAGTTGTTTTTGTCAGGTCCATAGTTTTTTGTGCACAGTTTCATAGACCATTTGAGTTTAATGATTGGAGTTGTAATAGTAACAAGCTCCCCACTGCACTTACAGAGAGAAAAATCATTAGTCCCTCATGAACACTATGTAGTAAAAATGGCCATACCCATATGTTGAGCTTTTCTTATATCTAGGTAAGAAGAAAGCATTTAATTGGTTCACATACTAAATTGCTCATTACCACCCACTGCACATATTTTTATTAAGGCTACAGAATTTATGACTAGCCATTTCAGCCCCGCTGTGGCAACTGTTATACTTAAAGACTGCACTCCAGTAAAAGATGTCTTGTAGTAGGTAGCAGTGCAAAGTGCAAGGGACAATGTTTCAGTTATTGTGTTCTGATGTACTGATGGTTGAATGTTGTTTTTTGTTCATATTGTCTGTTTTTACTTATTTATCTAATTTATTATACTTTAGTATTTAGGATGTTGATTTTCTAATGTTGAAAGATTTTCTTTTGTTGAGTGTTTATATATATATTTTCTGTAGTAGCGTTTTGAATGTATTTTAAAGTCATTATTGTAAATTAAAAAAAAACTTCAATGAAAATATGGATTAAAATAATGTTTGTGCTGAATCTCATTGCAAAATCACTCAGTATTATTACTTGAAAAAATAAAATTATGTTTAAAATTGTTATGACTAATTAGAGATGAGAAAAGGTTTGACATGATTTGTATTGATTTGAAGATTTACCTCTAGGAGGAGGAGGAGGAGGAGGAGGTTTGGAGCTGGTGCTCATTACAGTATGTACCTCTAGAAGATATGAAATTTCAGAAAATGTATGTAGACTTATGCAGTTGTATTTAATTATTTTGTTTGATTTGGATATATCAGGGTTACTGCTGAAAAGGCTGATTGGGAGTCAAATTGCCATTTGTTTTTACTGAAATACATTAACAAGTTAACTGACAAGAATAATGCATATTGTTATAATTGAGATACAGATATTTGTATTTACAAAGTTTAATAAATTTGCCATACTTAAGTTTGCTACCTTTTTATAACTTGTATCTGTGTTTGAAGGAGGTGGTCGTTGTTGTATCTGTTTATAATATTTCTTAAGCCTTTGTAAAAAGTTACATTTGTCCTTGGAAGAAATAGTTTTGTCAGTCAGTCTGTATGTGGGGGAAAAATTTTAAATTAGTTTTTTGGGCATAGAAGAAACCACTTAAGATGTACAAGGATAACAAAATGAATTACCAATTTAACCAAAAATAGGTGTTCTTTTGATTTGTTCCTTTACTGTTTTTGCCATTCTGGAAGCTACCAAAGATGGCAAATTTCAGCACAAACTAAAGAAAACTAAAAGGGAAAGCACTTGAGATATTAATTGCAAATTCTGTTTATCACTTACTTGGAAATTAAATAGCTTCATCCTTATTTTGAAACATTCTGAACATTTAGCCATAGAAAAATGCATGATTTTAACGAGGATTGCTCGCCCTTGTGTTGGTACCCTTTGAAAATTAAAATCTACTTACTTGCCACATGAGATTTTGTTGTATTTGTATCCAGCACATCTTTGGTTGTGCTTATATGCTAAGATACTGAGACAACCAGAAGACATGCCACATACATAAGCATAAAATAAAACTATTTGCAAAGCGTACGTATTTCATAGAAATTGTAATAAATGAATAGTTCTCACCAAATATAGGAAGTTTTATATCAAAACAGTCGTGAAGAGTACAGAACATTGCAAAAAGTGAAAATTAGTCTATCAGTTCAAAGAAAGAAGCTTTTTCTGTTGTCAGTTTTGGTAGCCAGCGACTAATACCTTTGAAAACTAAGGACCTGAGTGAGTAGAAGCCAGATAGGATTTTTACTTGAATTTAGGATAGTGTTCTAAGGTGGAGGTTCATTCAACAAATAATTTCAAAAGCATTTAACATTCCTTTTTAGTATTTTTTCTGCATTACTGTAGTAGATGAGTTATTTTGTTTTTTTAACCTAACACTTGGTGAAGAAGCACTTGATGGTTTGTTGAGATATTTATGGTTTATCAGAACATTTAGTGTGGTGTGGCATAGTGGATCTATCTATCTATCTATCTATCTATCTATCTATCTATCTATCTATCTATCTATCTATCTATCTATCTATCTATCTATCTATCTATCTATCTATCTATCTATCTATCTATCTATCTATCTATCTATCTATCTATCTATCTATCTATCTATCTATCTATCTATCTATCTATCTATCTATCTATCTATCTATCTATCTATCTATCTATCTATCTATCTATCGTGTGTGTGTATATATATATATATATATATATATATATATATATATATATATATATATATATATATATATATATGTGTGTATATGTGTGTATATATAAAGTTATATAACGTTTGCCTCTGGTGTTTAATGCAGTAATATTTTAGCTTATTTTTATTTCAGATTTATAGGTTTCATATTTAGTATAACATTGGTAAACAGCATGAAGAAATAATTATCACCATTGCTTCCTTCTTCTCATTAACTTTAGCATTGTAAAAAACTCCAGTTTGTTCTACTGTACAACTTAGCAAAAGACCATTAAAAATAAATCAAACCACATATTATCAAGAAAACCAGATGGAGGTTGAATGTAAGGGAAAAAGTTTAATGTGAGGGTTAAGTTGTGCAATTACAGTACCACATCTGAAGTGTTAAAAATAACAAAGTCAAGTCAAGTTGAGGAGCATGCACTGGTACAGTGTGTTGCCGCACCCATTACACGACGTAACAACTCAGGATCCCAGTTTGCAATCCCCCCAGGCAGACACGCAGTCCAGTCCCACCCTCCGGAAATGACCCTCTATCTGCCGCAGCCAGGTGTTATGGGGGCAACCCTTTGACCTGGTCCAGCCACTCGGGTCCCCAACAATGAGGATCTTATGAGCCGAATCACCCTCGGGGAAACGCGCCATATGGCTGTGAGCAACCCCTCATTCGACACAAAGTCAAACCAACGGTACCCAAGTATTTTCTGGAGATACACAGTACCAAAGGAGTCCAGTCTTCGTCTCAGGTCACTGGATAGCGTCCATGACTCGTAACCATATAGCAAGACCGGAAGCACCAGGACTCTAAAGACTTGAACCTTTGTCCTTTTGCATAGATATTGGGAGCGCCACACACCCCTTTCCAGCGACCTCATGACCCCCCATGCTCTCCCAATCCGTCTACTGACTTCATAGGAAGAGTCACCAGAGACATGAATGTCACTGTCAAGGTAAGTAAGCCTCTCGACAAGGTCGACACTCTCTCTGCAAACAGACACACTGCTGATGGCTGTGCCCAAGAGGTCATTAAAGGCCTGGATCTTGGTTTTTATCCAGGACACTCGGACTCCTCGCTCAGTCTGTCAAGCGCCCCGATCTTGCCCAACACCCAGTATCGACACAATTACAAGACAAAAAAGGCTGACAGAGAGGTGCGAAGTGATTTAAGGTGGGCCAGATTTACAAGTTTTTTCTTTGGCTCTGGTAATTCTAGTGTTAAAACAGGCAAAACAACTAAGAAGTCCACTCCAACACTGTCCATACTTAAAAATGCAATTAAAAAAACTCTTCACACAAATAAAAAAAATACCAGTGTTTCTTTTGTCAAATCAAAACTTCTATTTTCTGTTTGTGACTTGATTTTTTTTAACATCAGAAACAAGAAATGTACACTGAAAGGAAAGGTTGGATCAAAAGCTTTGGAGTTTGCAGCTCTGGAGATTTTGTGTAAAACTAATGCCTTTTGCCCTTGTGTGGCATATTTATCATGTAACCATAAGTGTTATAATGCTAAGTTTTTCATTTTCATGATTGATACTGCTTTATTTCATAAGAGATTTTCCTCATTCAGATTTTTTTTTTCTGTACCTGAGAAACAAATATGCATATCAGCAGAAAAGTAAAAACCTAAAAAACAATGTTATTCCTTTTCTGCTTTTCATATAACTGATTTTGCAAATTCTTTTCAAACTGTTTTTAAAAGGAACCTGTTGCTGGGCAGAGTCTGAAGCACCTAACATTAAAGGGATCAGCAATGTCAGGTCTGCCACTCAAATAGCCAGTACAGGGGAAATTACTGACTCGTGGAAGCTGGGTTTGTCAGTTAAAAACCAATTTTTTTTAGATTTTAGTTTGATTTTCCTTTTATTTTAAAGGGTATCACCTTTGTTGACTAGCTAGGATGTTAATATCATCTGTTGAGAGAAAAGCTGTGTTTTATTGGTGCTCATCCTACCAACTGAAATGTGCAAAATATGTGTATTAAGATAGAACTGAGCCAGGGTTAGATTTTCTTTATTTTGGTGTATGTTAGTAGTATTGAACTAAATATGTTTTTGTTTGTGCATTATTCATTTTAAAAGAAAACAAAGTAATAGTTCTGAGTGGTCTTTTCTGTCTAACGGATACGTCTTGCAGGAAAACTGGTGCAAGTCATCTTATATTTTATACTTTGGGAACTGGGAACACTGAGCAACCTCTGGTGTTTAAATAAGAAGTCCTTTCTCACTGACAGATTAACTGATGCCATATTTATGGATATTTTCATATATTTTTATTTTAAAATAGTAAAATCAATGTACAATGCACAATCAAGATGAGTAGCATAAGGATTATGACATGCCCAGACACATTATTATGAACTGAAGGCATTAGATATGCTGAAATGACCATGAAGATGACTAGTCTCTTGTATAAACTGTTTCCCTGTGTATTTTTGTGTGCCCTGTAGTTTTACTCAGCTCAAAGTTAATTTATCATATCCCTTGCTTATATTAAAGCAATGTGTTAAAGTATACAAAAAGTAATTGACAGATTTGAAAGCAAGCTTTTAATGAAGTTTAAATTGAATTGACAGAAATGATTCTTATCAGTTGCTTTTGTGTCATTTTGCTAGCCATGTATAAAAGACTAGTTCATAAATTAAGCATTTGCTCAATACTGTGTTGTAATACTGTAGCCAAAATTCCAGTATAACCATCCATCCATCCATCCATCCATTGTCTCCCGCTTATCCGAGGTCGGGTCGCGGGGGCAGCAGCTTGAGCAGAGATGCCCAGACTTCCCTCTCCCCGGCCACTTCTTCTAGCTCTTCCGGGAGAATCCCAAGGCGTTCCCAGGCCAGTCGAGAGACATAGTCCCTCCAGCGTGTCCTGGGTCTTCCCCGGGGCCTCCTCCCGGTTGGACGTGCCTGGAACACCTCACCAGGGAGGCGTCCAGGAGGCATCCTGATCAGATGCCCGAGCCACCTCATCTGACTCCTCTCGATGCGGAGGAGCAGTGGCTCTACTCTGAGCCCCTCCCGGATGACTGAGCTTCTCACCCTATCTTTAAGGGAAAGCCCAGACACCCTGCGGAGGAAACTCATTTCAGCCGCTTGTATTCGTGATCTCGTTCTTTCGGTCACTACCCATAGCTCATGACCATAGGTGAGGGTAGGAACATAGATCGACTGGTAAATTGAGAGCTGAGCCTTGCGGCTCAGCTCCTTTTTCACCACGACAGACCGATGCAACGCCCGCATTACTGCGGATGCCGCACCGATCCGCCTGTCGATCTCACGCTCCATTCTTCCCTCACTCGTGAACAAGACCCCGAGATACTTGAACTCCTCCACTTGGGGCAGGATCTCGCTACCAACCCTGAGAGGGCACTCCACCCTTTTCTGGTTGAGGACCATGGTCTCGGATTTGGAGGTGCTGATTCTCATCCCAGCCGCTTCACACTCGGCTGGGAACCGATCCAGAGAGAGCTGAAGATCACGGCCTGATGAAGCAAACAGGACAACATCATCTGCAAAAAGCAGTGACCCAATCCTGAGCCCACCAAACCGGACCCCCTCAACACCCTGGCTGCGCCTAGAAATTCTGTCCATAAAAGTTATGAACAGAATCGGTGACAAAGGGCAGCCCTGGCGGAGTCCAACTCTCACTGGAAACGGGTTCGACTTACTGCCGGCAATGCGGACCAAGCTCTGGCACTGATCGTACAGGGACTGAACAGCCCTTATCAGGGGGGCCGGTACCCCATACTCTCGGAGTACCCCCCACAGGATTCCCCGAGGGACACGGTCGAATGCCTTTTCTAAGTCCACAAAACACATGTAGACTGGTTGGGCAAACTCCCATGCACCCTCCAGGACCCTGCTAAGGGTATAGAGCTGGTCCACTGTTCCGCGACCAGGACGAAAACCACACTGTTCCTCCTGAATCCGAGGCTCGACTATCCGACGGACCCTCCTCTCCAGGACCCCTGAATAGACTTTTCCAGGGAGGCTGAGGAGTGTGATCCCTCTGTAGTTGGAACACACCCTCCGATCCCCCTTCTTAAAGAGGGGGACCACCACCCCGGTCTGCCAATCCAGAGGCACTGTCCCTGATGTCCATGCGATGTTGCAGAGGCGTGTCAGCCAAGACAGTCCTACAACATCCAGAGCCTTGAGGAACTCCGGGCGTATCTCATCCACCCCCGGGGCCCTGCCACCAAGGAGTTTTTTGACCACCTCGGTGACCTCAGTCCCAGAGATGGGGGAGCCCACCTCTGAGTCCCCAGGCTCTGCTTCCTCATTGGAAGGCATGTTAATGGGATTGAGGAGGTCTTCGAAGTATTCCCCCCACCGACCCACAACGTCCCGAGTCGAGGTCAGCAGCGCACCATCCCCACCATATACAGTGTTGACACTGCACTGCTTCCCCTTCCTGAGACGCCGGATGGTGGACCAGAATCTCCTCGAAGCCGTCCAAAAGTCATTCTCCATGGCCTCCCCAAACTCCTCCCACGCCCGAGTTTTTGCCTCAGCAACCACCAAAGCCGCATTCCGCTTGGCCTGCCGGTACCTATCAGCTGCCTCCGGGGTCCCACAGGACAAAAGGGTCCTGTAGGACTCCTTCTTCAGCTTGACGGCATCCTTCACCGCCGGTGTCCACCAGCGGGTTCGGGGATTGCCGCCACGACAGGCACCGACCACCTTACGGCCACAGCTCCGGTCAGCTGCCTCAACAATAGAGGCACGGAACATGGCCCATTCGGACTCAATGTCCCCCACCTCCCTCGGGATGTGGTCGAAGTTCTGCCGGAGGTGGGAGTTGAAGCTACTTCTGACAGGGGGCTCTGCCAGACGTTCCCAGCAGCCCCTCACAACACGTTTGGGCCTACCACGCCTGACCGGCATCCTCCCCCACCATCGAAGCCAACTCACCACCAGGTGGTGATCAGTTGACAGCTCCGCCCCTCTCTTCACCCGAGTGTCCAAGACATGTGGCCGCAAGTCCGACGACACGACCACAAAGTCGATCATCGAACTGAGGCCTAGGGTGTCCTGGTGCCAAGTGCACATATGAACACCCCTATGCTTGAACATGGTGTTCGTTATGGACAATCCGTGACGAGCACAGAAGTCCAATAACAAAACACCGCTCGGGTTCAGATCAGGGGGGCCATTCCTCCCAATCACGCCCTTCCAGGTCTCACTGTCATTGCCCACGTGAGCATTGAAGTCTCCCAGCAGAATGAGGGAGTCCCCAGAAGGTATGCCCTCTAGCACCCCCTCCAGGGACTCCAAAAAGGGTGGGTACTCCGAACTGCTGTTCGGTGCATACGCACAACCAACAGTTAGGACCCGTCCCCCCACCCGAAGGCGAAGGGAGGCTACCCTCTCGTCCACCGGGGTAAACCCCAATGTACAGGCTCCAAGTTGGGGGGCAATAAGTATACCCACACCTGCTCGGCGCCTCTCACCGGGGGCAACTCCAGAGTGGTAGAGAGTCCAGCCCCTCTCAAGGAGATTGGTTCCAGAGTTCAAGCTGTGCGTCGAGGTGAGCCCGACTATATCTAGCCGGAACCTCTCAACTTCGCGCACTAGCTCAGGCTCCTTCCCCTTCAGAGAGGTGACATTCCACGTCCCAAGAGCCAGTTTCTGTAGCCGAGGATCGGACCGCCAAGGTCCCCGCCTTCGGCCACCACCCAACTCACACTGCACCCGACCTCCTTGGCCCCTCCCATAGGTGGTGAGCCCATGGGAAGGGGGACCCACGTTGCCTCTTCGGGCTGTGCCCGGCCAAGCCCCATGGGTGCAGGCCCGGCCACCAGGCGCTCGCCATCGAGCCCCACCTCCAGGCCTGGCTCCAGAGTGGGGCCCTGGTGACCCGCGTCCGGGCAAGGGAAAACGCCGTCCAAAATGGTTTTTCTTCATAGGAGGTTTGTTTAACCGCTCTTTGTCTCATCCCTCACCTAGGACCAGTTTGCCTTGGGTGGCCCTACCAGGGGCATAAAGCCCCGGACAACAGAGCTCCTAGGATCATTGGGACACGCAAACCCCTCCACCACGATAAGGTGACGGTTAAAGGAGGGGCCAGTATAACCAAGGTTCTCAAAATTTAGTGGATATATTTTTGGTTTAAATCAAGCTGTACAGTACTTTTAGCTGCAGTTTAAAAAAAAAAAGGAAATATGTGAAACTTTTTTTGATAAGTTGAAGCTGCCTGTAAAGAACTTTTTTGATATAATTCTTGAAAACCTTTTGTTTGTTTGTTGTGCAGTTGTGTTTCCACTATGTTACTCAGTGTTGCAGTGAGGGTGTAGCTTTCTAGGCATGTTCCTTTATGGAACTCTCCTCAATTTCTAATATTCTATTACATTTACACTATATCAGCAACTCAGAGTTGGTGTGGTTTTTTTGACAGTTAGTGTAAAAGTAGAATGCCCTGCAACAATATTCTGATTACTTTATTGGGGCTGTAGTTGATTGCTTTGCACCACTATTGCTGTTCTAAACTAAGCTCAATCTAAGAACTAAAGCATTAAAGACTGAATGAATGCTTTCGTGTGAAAGAAGAAGATTATGTCTAATCAAGCAATGGCCTTTCTGTTTCATGTTATACACTTAAGTGCAGAAGGGTGTGACTGATCAAAAGTTTGTTTCTTAGTCACTGTATTTCAAGTAGGTAAAGGATATTGCAGAAGAAGCTGTCCAAGTTTATGCATTGCTTGTTTAGTCATGTAAAAGTTGTGAAACCAGATGGGAGTGAAAGTTTATGCAAAAAGTGGACCTGATTTCTGTTGAAATCTGGATCCAGTACATTTCTTGTTGCAGATGTATTACATTAGCAAATGCTGCATATTCAGTGACCACCCAAAAAGCACATTTTCTAGATGGTTTTTAAATCTTAACCCCAAAGGAATGTTTAATTTTTATTACTTTAAAATTCAATGCTGCAGTTTGTTTTGTAGTCATAATTTTTCTCTGTCTGTCCCTTTCTCTGTCTCCCCTTCTGAAAAGCATACTGAGCTCTTATCAAGTCATCCCTCCAAACTCGTAAGTGCATCACCTTCTGAGTCTATTTTTAAGAGTAGCTCATTTTTCATTTGCATGAGCTGAGTGTGCAATCTGTCTCTGTTTTTTGTGTGCTGGCATTACGTATGCCTGATTGTCTGCATGGGTAGATGTACTCTTGACTAGGGTATTCAACTATTTCCTTTCATTTTTTTGTACTGTGTGTATACTCCTTTGCAAGAATAAGTGTATGTTTATTAGGCATACAGAATTTAGTTTGTGCTTAGCATGATTTTGTCTTTTTTGTTTCAGACTGGTTAGCTAAAATATCTGCTTTGCTAAAATGTGGCCTTTTTGTGCTTCTTGGGAGTTTTCTTACATCTTTAAAAATGAAAAATGTAAACTCGTGAGTCCTGTCAATGAATAGTTATTTTTCCAACTAAATTACTGTAGGATTTGTTTTTAAATAAGAACAAAATCTGATTAGGAAAGTTATATACAGTATAAACCTAAGAAAAGTGACATGTTAGCCAGACATGTAAGTAAGAATTTCTACTACTACTACAGCTACAAAAGGCAGTCTATTGCATTCATAATTGACATAGCATATACTTTACTCAAGGGATTAATTTACTTCACTGTTGGAGAGTGTTATTGTTTTTGAGAAAAGGCATGGTTCACGTTTTTGACATTTGAGCTTATTAAATTGCAAGAGGTAGCATTCACACCCACAAACCATTTATTCATTGTAGAATTCTTTTTTAGTAAATGTTATTTTATTCCAAAATGGTAATTTGCAACATGACATAAATTGTACAAATGTTAATTTATTAGCAACTAGTTGATCACCCAGTGGCTTTGCTCACTGAGTGCAAGGGAAAAAAATAAAATGTAGTCTATAAGTTATTAAACAGTAAAACATTAACATGTTAAGAAGTAAAGATACATTGAGCACTACTGGAGTGGTTTGGGGTAAACTACATTTTAAAGGCGGTATAACACAACAGGTAAGTATTACTAACAGCAGCTAAAATGTATTTGGATCATCTGTCGGTAGTAGATTCATTTTGAAAGGTGCTACACGACCACTGTGGTATAGAAATTACATTTTCTATGTGATCGTCCAATTTTCTGTCTGACAACCTTGCACTATGTGCCTGTGATTTAAGAGTAAAAGAATTCTGATAAATGTGGACGCTGCCCTTCCGTGCTTAACGGGCAGAAAGTCCAAACAATTCCCAAGTCCAACACTTTACATGAAGAGGTCTGTACATCTTATTAGATGTAAACTCTCCATCTTCTTAAAATAATTGATCACAACAGCAACCTTGAATGTTGCAGGGTTTTAGTGACCCGAACTCACCTTAAGGGACAAACAGAGTCCTGCTTCGATGGCGCCGATTACACTAATTCGCAAAGATTTCCACTCTCCCAGGAGCCGACGGGGCACTTGAAGTGTCACAAATAGTGCGAGAAGAGAGGACCCTGCCGACTCGTTGTTTACAGCTCAGAGCAGTTAAAAAGTAGAAAGATGCAAAGCTGTTTTCCTCATCTCTTCTACTATCAAGTACTGCCAACTAAAAAAAAGTTACAATGTGGCAGTTTCCGTGACAGTCACGTGGACGAATAAATAAAAATTCTCGGCATGTTTGTGTTTACTTCTTTTTAATATCAGTAAAAGAACTCTCACACAAATAATAACAATTCGTAAAGACGATATAAAAATGGCGTCCGCAAACGGAAGTGATTAGTTCCTGTATTATAATATGTTCTGTGGTCATAAGTAATTTCCATTTCAAACGCGAAAAGAATTTTATCTATACTAATAAAAGGCAAAGCACTCACTCACTCACTCACTCACTCACTCACTCACTCACTCACTCACTCACTCACTCACTCACTCACTCACTCACTCACTCACTCACTCACTCACTCACTCACTAATTCTCCAACTTCCCGTGTAGGTAGAAGGCTGAAATTTGGCAGGCTCATTCCTTACAGCTTACTTACAAAAGTTAGGCAGGTTTCATTTCGAAATTCTACGCGTAATGGTCATAACTGGAACCTCTTTTTTGTCCATATACTGTAATGGAAGGCAGCAAGATGGCCATAGGAGACGGAGTTGCGTGTCGCGTCATCACGCCTCCCACGTAATCACGTGAACTGACTGTGAACTCAGTACGTAGAAAAGAAGGAGGAGCCCCAAAGAGCGCTGAAGAAAACATTCATTACACAATTGACAAGGCAGCGAAACAATAAGAAGCGAGTGAGTGACGCATACAAGCATCTTCATAAGACACGAGGTATAAAAAAGCACGGTGTAAACCGTAAGTTTAAATTAAGTTTATAGAAAAGCTCCTGCTGCGGTTTGCAATACCATATTCGCGAGATACAAGTTTAATGAGAAGACACGAGGTATAAAAAAGCACGGTGTAAACCGTAACCTTAAATTAACTTTATAGAAACGCTCCCGCTGCCGTTTGCAATGCCATATTCGCGAGATACAAGTTTAATGAGAAGACACAAGGTATAAACGAGAGTTTGGATCACTTTGTAACAGAGTTAAAATTGCTGTAGCGGGAAACTTTTAACTGCCGGGCACGGTGTAAACCGTAAGTTTAAATTACCTTTATACAAACGCTCCCGCTGCCGTTTGCAATGCCATATTCGCGAGATACAAGTTTAATGAGAAGACACGAGGTATAAATGAGAGTTTGGATCACTTTGCAACAGAGTTAAAATTGCTGTAGCGAGAAACTTTTAACTGCCGGGTCTTAGCTAACATTAAATAAACCCGTGGACATCGCAACATCACACAAGAGAGCGGCTCACGTGAAGTGACAGAACGCAGCAGGAGTGATCACTTCGATGAATCAAACCTGTTCAAAAAACACATTACACAATTGATAAGGTAGGAAAAGAATATGAAGCAAAGCATGGTATAAACCGTAACTTTAAATTAAGTTTATAGAAACGCTCCCGCTGCCGTTTGCAATACCATATTCGCCCCTGTGAAGCGCGGGGATTTTGCTATATTAAACTATTTCAACCATTCTATGATCTGCTTCTCGCAACTGAAAGAGGGCACCGTGGCAGAAGTTAGCCGACTTGCTGACCGACCACAAGCGTTACCTGGTAGGTAACCACCCATACAATCAGATTGTGAATCAGACTACGAATGCCTGCAATGTAATTACCCCGATCTACATGCTGTCAAATGAACGAACCACACGCCGTGGCACAACGTCAGGGGCTTTGCCTCTAGTGCTGACGTCCGAGGTTCGATTCCCGTAAGGGAGTGCAGTGAGTGTGTACGCCTGATGAGCCCACAATTACGGCGAAACACGTGTCGCGTACTATGCATCTTCAAAGCACGGTGTAAACCGTAAGTTTAAATTGAGTTTATAGAAACGCTCCCGCTGCCGTTTGCAATACCATATTCACGAGATACAAGTTTAATGAGAAGACACGAGGTATAAACGAGACTTTGGATGACTTTGTAACAGAGTTAAAATTGCTGGAGCGAGAAACTTTTAACTGCCGGGTCATGTCGCGTGTTCTCGGGTAGGTACACCAAAAAATGTATACATTTATGCATGTAATGGGCAAACAAAAAATGTACTATACCCGAAAGCACTGCAGTAGTAGTACTCAATGTATTTTTACTTCTTAAATGTTAATGTTTTACTGTTTAATAATTTATACGCTTCTTATATGTTGTTCAAATTCTTTTATCAAAATACCAGTAACAGCGCACTGCACGATAACGTGGAGTGAATACACTTGACATGAGCATTCATGTTATTTATCCTCTTTCTCTGTACGTTTACCATTCGTTTGCTCAGAGGTTGATGCGCTTGCTGCTTAATGAGCAGCTGTTCACCTTAGCGTCCCGCTGCTTCTCTTCTTTCGTCGGCATCTTTTCCCGTTAAAACTGATTAAGTTAGTTTTTGTGTTGCGATAACTTAGTATGTTTTCTTTAATTTTTCAGTTAAGCTGGCACTTAAGTCTTCAATCTGCCTCAAGGAATGATT